>NC_059460.1:81918801-81943801 GCF_905237065.1 Salmo salar | reverse complement strand
TGATGTCTGTTCTTCCTGTGTGTCCTGTATTGATGTCTGTTCTTCCTGTGTGTCCTGTATTGATGTCTGTTCTTCCTGTGTGTCCTGTATTGATGTCTGTTCTTCCTGTGTGTCCTGTATTGATGTCTGTTCTTCCTGTGTGTCCTGTATTGATGTCCCTCCTTCCTGTGTGTCCTGTATTGATATCTGTTCTTCCTGTGTGTCCTGTATTGATGTCCCTCCTTCCTGTGTGTCCTGTATTGATATCTGTTCTTCCTGTGTGTCCTGTATTGATGTCTGTTCTTCCTGTGTGTCCTGTATTGATGTCCCTCCTTCCTGTGTGTCCTGTATTGATATCTGTTCTTCCTGTGTGTCCTGTATTGATGTCCCTCCTTCCTGTGTGTCCTGTATTGATGTCTGTTCTTCCTGTGTGTCCTGTATTGATGTCCCTCCTTCCTGTGTGTCCTGTATTGATATCTGTTCTTCCTGTGTGTCCTGTATTGATGTCTGTTCTTCCTGTGTGTCCTGTATTGATGTCTGTTCTTCCTGTGTGTCCTGTATTGATGTCTGTTCTTCCTGTGTGTCCTGTATTGATATCTGTTCTTCCTGTGTGTCCTGTATTGATGTCTGTTCTTCCTGTGTGTCCTGTATTGATGTCTGTTCTTCCTGTGTGTCCTGTATTGATGTCTGTTCTTCCTGTGTGTCCTGTATTGATGTCCCTCCTTCCTGTGTGTCCTGTATTGATATCTGTTCTTCCTGTGTGTCCTGTATTGATGTCTGTTCTTCCTGTGTGTCCTGTATTGATGTCCCTCCTTCCTGTGTGTCCTGTATTGATGTCTGTTCTTCCTGTGTGTCCTGTATTGATATCTGTTCTTCCTGTGTGTCCTGTATTGATGTCTGTTCTTCCTGTGTGTCCTGTATTGATGTCTGTTCTTCCTGTGTGTCCTGTATTGATGTCTGTTCTTCCTGTGTGTCCTGTATTGATGTCTGTTCTTCCTGTGTGTCCTGTATTGATGCTCTTCCTGTGTGTCCTGTATTGATGTCCCTCCTTCCTGTGTGTCCTGTATTGATGTCTGTTCTTCCTGTGTGTCCTGTATTGATGTCTGTTCTTCCTGTGTGTCCTGTATTGATATCTGTTCTTCCTGTGTGTCCTGTATTGATATCTGTTCTTCCTGTGTGTCCTGTATTGATGTCTGTTCTTCCTGTGTGTCCTGTATTGATGTTCTTCCTGTGTGTCCTGTATTGATGTCTGTTCTTCCTGTGTGTCCTGTATTGATGTCTGTTCTTCCTGTGTGTCCTGTATTGATGTCCCTCCTTCCTGTGTGTCCTGTATTGATATCTGTTCTTCCTGTGTGTCCTGTATTGATGTCCCTCCTTCCTGTGTGTCCTGTATTGATATCTGTTCTTCCTGTGTGTCCTGTATTGATGTCTGTTCTTCCTGTGTGTCCTGTATTGATGTCTGTTCTTCCTGTGTGTCCTGTATTGATGTCTGTTCTTCCTGTGTGTCCTGTATTGATATCTGTTCTTCCTGTGTGTCCTGTATTGATGTCTGTTCTTCCTGTGTGTCCTGTATTGATGTCTGT
The DNA here is from genome assembly GCF_905237065.1 of Salmo salar. Lineage (NCBI taxonomy): Eukaryota > Metazoa > Chordata > Actinopteri > Salmoniformes > Salmonidae > Salmo > Salmo salar. The sequence goes on along the minus strand of NC_059460.1, from coordinate 81,942,239 downwards.
TCTTCCTGTGTGTCCTGTATTGATGTCTGTTCTTCCTGTGTGTCCTGTATTGATGTCTGTTCTTCCTGTGTGTCCTGTATTGATGTCCCTCCTTCCTGTGTGTCCTGTATTGATATCTGTTCTTCCTGTGTGTCCTGTATTGATGTCTCTCCTTCCTGTGTGTCCTGTATTGATATCTGTTCTTCCTGTGTGTCCTGTATTGATGTCTGTTCTTCCTGTGTGTCCTGTATTGATGTCCCTCCTTCCTGTGTGTCCTGTATTGATGTCTGTTCTTCCTGTGTGTCCTGTATTGATGTCCCTCCTTCCTGTGTGTCCTGTATTGATGTCTGTTCTTCCTGTGTGTCCTGTATTGATGTCCCTCCTTCCTGTGTGTCCTGTATTGATATCTGTTCTTCCTGTGTGTCCTGTATTGATGTCTGTTCTTCCTGTGTGTCCTGTATTGATGTCTGTTCTTCCTGTGTGTCCTGTATTGATGTCTGTTCTTCCTGTGTGTCCTGTATTGATATCTGTTCTTCCTGTGTGTCCTGTATTGATGTCTGTTCTTCCTGTGTGTCCTGTATTGATGTCTGTTCTTCCTGTGTGTCCTGTATTGATGTCTGTTCTTCCTGTGTGTCCTGTATTGATGTCCCTCCTTCCTGTGTGTCCTGTATTGATATCTGTTCTTCCTGTGTGTCCTGTATTGATGTCTGTTCTTCCTGTGTGTCCTGTATTGATGTCCCTCCTTCCTGTGTGTCCTGTATTGATGTCTGTTCTTCCTGTGTGTCCTGTATTGAATTCTGTTCTTCCTGTGTGTCCTGTATTGATGTCTGTTCTTCCTGTGTGTCCTGTATTGATGTCTGTTCTTCCTGTGTGTCCTGTATTGATGTCTGTTCTTCCTGTGTGTCCTGTATTGATGTCTGTTCTTCCTGTGTGTCCTGTATTGATGCTCTTCCTGTGTGTCCTGTATTGATGTCCCTCCTTCCTGTGTGTCCTGTATTGATGTCTGTTCTTCCTGTGTGTCCTGTATTGATGTCCCTCCTTCCTGTGTGTCCTGTATTGATATCTGTTCTTCCTGTGTGTCCTGTATTGATGTCTGTTCTTCCTGTGTGTCCTGTATTGATGTCTGTTCTTCCTGTGTGTCCTGTATTGATGTCTGTTCTTCCTGTGTGTCCTGTATTGATATCTGTTCTTCCTGTGTGTCCTGTATTGATGTCTGTTCTTCCTGTGTGTCCTGTATTGATGTCTGTTCTTCCTGTGTGTCCTGTATTGATGTCTGTTCTTCCTGTGTGTCCTGTATTGATGTCCCTCCTTCCTGTGTGTCCTGTATTGATATCTGTTCTTCCTGTGTGTCCTGTATTGATGTCTGTTCTTCCTGTGTGTCCTGTATTGATGTCCCTCCTTCCTGTGTGTCCTGTACTGATGTCTGTTCTTCCTGTGTGTCCTGTATTGATGTCTGTTCTTCCTGTGTGTCCTGTATTGATGTCTGCTCTTCCTGTGTGTCCTGTATTGATGTCTGTTCTTCCTGTGTGTCCTGTATTGATATCTGTTCTTCCTGTGTGTCCTGTATTGATGTCTGTTCTTCCTGTGTGTCCTGTATTGATGTCTGTTCTTCCTGTGTGTCCTGTATTGATGTCTGTTCTTCCTGTGTGTCCTGTATTGATGTCTGTTCTTCCTGTGTGTCCTGTATTGATGTCTGTTCTTCCTGTGTGTCCTGTATTGATGTCTGTTCTTCCTGTGTGTCCTGTATTGATATCTGTTCTTCCTGTGTGTCATGTATTGATGTCTGTTCTTCCTGTGTGTCATGTATTGATATCTGTTCTTCCTGTGTGTCCTGTATTGATGCTCTTCCTGTATGTCCTGTATTGATGTCTGTTCTTCCTGTGTGTCCTGTACTGATGTCTGTTCTTCCTGTGTGTCATGTATTGATGTCTGTTCTTCCTGTATCTCCTGTATTGATGTCTGTTCTTCCTGTGTGTCCTGTATTGATGTCTGTTCTTCCTGTGTGTCCTGTATTGATGCTCTTCCTGTATGTCCTGTATTGATGTCTGTTCTTCCTGTGTGTCCTGTATTGATGTCTGTTCTTCCTGTGTGTCCTGTATTGATGTTCTTCCTGTGTGTCCTGTACTGATGTCTGTTCTTCCTGTGTGTCATGTATTGATGTCTGTTCTTCCTGTATCTCCTGTATTGATGTCTGTTCTTCCTGTGTGTCCTGTATTGATGTCTGTTCTTCCTGTGTGTCCTGTATTGATATCTGTTCTTCCTGTGTGTCCTGTATTGATGCTCTTCCTGTATTGATGTCTGTTCTTCCTGTGTGTCCTGTATTGATGTCTGTTCTTCCTGTGTGTCCTGTATTGATGTCTGTTCTTCCTGTGTGTCCTGTATTGATGTCTGTTCTTCCTGTGTGTCCTGTATTGATGTCCCTCCTTCCTGTGTGTCCTGTATTGATATCTGTTCTTCCTGTGTGTCCTGTATTGATGTCTGTTCTTCCTGTGTGTCCTGTATTGATGCTCTTCCTGTGTGTCCTGTATTGATGTCTGTTCTTCCTGTGTGTCCTGTATTGATGTCTGTTCTTCCTGTGTGTCCTGTATTGATGTCCCTCCTTCCTGTGTGTCCTGTATTGATATCTGTTCTTCCTGTGTGTCCTGTATTGATGTCTGTTCTTCCTGTGTGTCCTGTATTGATGTCTGTTCTTCCTGTGTGTCCTGTATTGATGTCTGTTCTTCCTGTGTGTCCTGTATTGATGTCTGTTCTTCCTGTGTGTCCTGTATTGATGTTCTTCCTGTGTGTCCTGTATTGATGTCTGTTCTTCCTGTGTGTCATGTATTGATATCTGTTCTTCCTGTATCTCCTGTATTGATGTCTGTTCTTCCTGTGTGTCCTGTATTGATATCTGTTCTTCTTGTGTGTCCTGTATTGATGCTCTTCCTGTATGTCCTGTATTGATGTCTGTTCTTCCTGTGTGTCCTGTACTGATGTCTGTTCTTCCTGTGTGTCCTGTATTGATGTTCTTCCTGTGTGTCCTGTATTGATGTCTGTTCTTCCTGTGTGTCCTGTATTGATGTCTGTTCTTCCTGTAACTCCTGTATTGATGTCTGTTCTTCCTGTGTGTCCTGTATTGATGTCTGTTCTTCCTGTATGTCCTGTATTGATGTCTGTTCTTCATGTGTGTCCTGTATTGATATCTGTTCTTCCTGTGTGTCATGTATTGATGTCTGTTCTTCCTGTGTGTCCTGTATTGATGTTCTTCCTGTGTGTCCTGTATTGATGTCTGTTCTTCCTGTGTGTCCTGTATTGATGTCTGTTCTTCCTGTGTGTCCTGTATTGATATCTGTTCTTCCTGTGTGTCCTGTATTGATGTCTGTTCTTCCTGTGTGTCCTGTATTGATGTCTGTTCTTCCTGTGTGTCCTGTATTGATGTCTGTTCTTCCTGTGTGTCCTGTATTGATGTCTGTTCTTCCTGTGTGTCCTGTATTGATGTCTGTTCTTCCTGTGTGTCCTGTATTGATGTCTGTTCTTCCTGTGTGTCCTGTATTGATATCTGTTCTTCCTGTACGTCCTGTATTGATGTCTGTTCTTCCTGTGTGTCCTGTATTGATGTCTGTTCTTCCTGTATGTCCTGTATTGATATCTGTTCTTCCTGTACGTCCTGTATTGATGTCTGTTCTTCCTGTACGTCCTGTATTGATGTCTGTTCTTCCTGTACGTCCTGTATTGATGTCTGTTCTTCCTGTACGTCCTGTATTGATGTCTGTTCTTCCTGTGTGTCCTGTATTGATGTCTGTTCTTCCTGTGTGTCCTGTATTGATATCTGTTCTTCCTGTACGTCCTGTATTGATATCCCTCCTTCCTGTGTGTCCTGTATTGATGTCTGTTCTTCCTGTATGTCCTGTATTGATATCTGTTCTTCCTGTACGTCCTGTATTGATATCTGTTCTTCCTGTACGTCCTGTATTGATATCTGTTCTTCCTGTACGTCCTGTATTGATATCTGTTCTTCCTGTACGTCCTGTATTGATATCTGTTCTTCCTGTGTGTCCTGTATTGATATCTGTTCTTCCTGTGTGTCCTGTATTGATATCTGTTCTTCCTGTACGTCCTGTATTGATATCTGTTCTTCCTGTGTGTCCTGTATTGATATCTGTTCTTCCTGTGTGTCCTGTATTGATATCTGTTCTTCCTGTGTGTCCTGTATTGATATCCCTCCTTCCTGTACGTCCTGTATTGATATCCCTCCTTCCTGTACGTCCTGTATTGATATCCCTCCTTCCTGTACGTCCTGTATTGATGTCTGTTCTTCCTGTACGTCCTGTATTGATATCTGTTCTTCCTGTACGTCCTGTATTGATATCCCTCCTTCCTGTACGTCCTGTATTGATATCCCTCCTTCCTGTACGTCCTGTATTGATATCTGTTCTTCCTGTACGTCCTGTATTGATGTTCTTCCTGTACGTCCTGTATTGATGTCTGTTCTTCCTGTACGTCCTGTATTGATGTTCTTCCTGTACGTCCTGTATTGATGTTCTTCCTGTACGTCCTGTATTGATGTTCTTCCTGTACGTCCTGTATTGATGTTCTTCCTGTACGTCCTGTATTGATATCTGTTCTTCCTGTACGTCCTGTATTGATGTTCTTCCTGTACGTCCTGTATTGATGTCTGTTCTTCCTGTACGTCCTGTATTGATGTTCTTCCTGTACGTCCTGTATTGATGTTCTTCCTGTACGTCCTGTATTGATATCTGTTCTTCCTGTACGTCCTGTATTGATGTTCTTCCTGTACGTCCTGTATTGATGTCTGTTCTTCCTGTACGTCCTGTATTGATGTTCTTCCTGTACGTCCTGTATTGATGTTCTTCCTGTGCGTCCTGTATTGATGTTCTTCCTGTGCGTCCTGTATTGATGTCCTTCCTGTGCGTCCTGTATTGATGTTCTTCCTGTGCGTCCTGTATTGATGTTCTTCCTGTACGTCCTGTATTGATGTTCTTCCTGTACGTCCTGTATTGATATCTGTTCTTCCTGTACGTCCTGTATTGATGTTCTTCCTGTACGTCCTGTATTGATGTCTGTTCTTCCTGTACGTCCTGTATTGATGTTCTTCCTGTGCGTCCTGTATTGATATCTGTTCTTCCTGTACGTCCTGTATTGATGTTCTTCCTGTACGTCCTGTATTGATATCTGTTCTTCCTGTACGTCCTGTATTGATATCTGTTCTTCCTGTACGTCCTGTATTGATATCTGTTCTTCCTGTACGTCCTGTATTGATGTATTGAACAGTTGGACCTCATGTTGTTACTGTGGTTTAGAGGTCCAACTGGATATTACCCATTACTGTGTGTGTGTGTCCAGTCCACAGGGACCTTCAGGCCTCTAGCCATGGGTTAGTCCCAAATGGCACCCTATTTCCTATGTAATGCTCTACTGGCACCCTATTCCCTACATAGTACACTACTGGCACCCTATTTCATATGTAGTGCTCTACTAGCACCCTATTCCCTACATAGTACACTACTGGAACCCTATTTCCTATATAGGGCTCTATTCTCTACATAGTACATTACTGGCACCCTACTTCCTATGTAGTGCTCTACTGGCACCCTATTCCCTACATAGTACACTACTGGCACCCTATTCCCTACATAGTACACTATTGGCACCCAATTCCCTATGTAGTGCTCTACTGGCACCCTATTCCCTACATAGTACACTATTGGCACCCTATTCCCTACACAGTACACTATTGGCACCCTATTCCCTATGTAGTGCTCTACTGGCACCCTATTCCCTACATAGTACACTATTGGCACCCTATTCCCTACATAGTACACTATTGGCACCCTATTCCCTACATAGTACACTATTGGCACCCTATTCCCTACATAGTACACTACTGGCACCCTATTCCCTACATAGTACACTACTGGCACCCTATTCCCTACATAGTACACTACTGGCACCCTATTCCCTATGTAGTGCTCTACTGGCACCCTATTCCCTACATAGTACACTACTGGCACCCTATTCCCTACATAGTACACTACTGGCACCCTATTCCCTACGTAGTACACTATTGGCACCCTATTCCCTACATAGTACACTATTGGCACCCTATTCCCTATGTAGTGCTCTACTGGCACCCTATTCCCTACATAGTACACTATTGGCACCCTATTCCCTACACAGTACACTATTGGCACCCTATTCCCTATGTAGTGCTCTACTGGCACCCTATTCCCTACATCGTACACTATTGGCACCCTATTCCCTACATAGTACACTATTGGCACCCTATTCCCTACATAGTACACAAGTGGCACCCTATTCCCTACATAGTACACTACTGGCACCCTATTCCCTACATAGTACACTATTGGCACCCTATTCCCTACATAGTACACTACTGGCACCCTATTCCCTATGTAGTGCTCTACTGGCACCCTATTCCCTACATAGTACACTACTGGCACCCTATTCCCTACATAGTACACTACTGGCACCCTATTCCCTACATAGTACACTATTGGCACCCTATTCCCTATGTAGTGCTCTACTGGCACCCTATTCCCTACATAGTACACTATTGGCACCCTATTCCCTACACAGTACACTATTGGCACCCTATTCCCTATGTAGTGCTCTACTGGCACCCTATTCCCTACATAGTACACTATTGGCACCCTATTCCCTACATAGTACACTATTGGCACCCTATTCCCTACATAGTACACTATTGGCACCCTATTCCCTACATAGTACACTACTGGCACCCTATTCCCTACATAGTACACTACTGGCACCCTATTCCCTACATAGTACACTACTGGCACCCTATTCCCTATGTAGTGCTCTACTGGCACCCTATTCCCTACATAGTACACTACTGGCACCCTATTCCCTACATAGTACACTACTGGCACCCTATTCCCTACATAGTGCTCTACTGGCACCCTATTCCCTACATAGTACACTACTGGCACCCTATTCCCTACATAGTACACTACTGGCACCCTATTCCCTACGTAGTACACTATTGGCACCCTATTCCCTACATAGTACACTATTGGCACCCTATTCCCTATGTAGTGCTCTACTTTTGACCAGGGCCCGTGGGCTCTTTTCAAAAACACTGCACTATGTAGGGAACCAGGTGCCATTTTGGAGGAAAGACGGTGTGTTTTACTGTTCTCCTGGCCTCCCTCGGTTTCCTCCTCCTTAAAGAAGCCATATGCTAAACGGTCTTGTGTTTCAGCTCTGGTTTCCAGACCTTTCCATCGGCCCCACACCCTCCCATCCCGGCCGGAAGAGAGAGAGAGGACATCGGGCCAGAGAGGTGTCTGAGGGTTGGGGTTAAGAGAGAGAGGCCATTGTCAAAGGTAGTGCACCCTATTCCCTATATAGGGCTCTGGTCAAAAGTAGTGCACCCTATTCCCTATGGAAGGCTCTGGTCAAAAGTAGTGCACCCTATTCCCTATGGGCTCTGGTCAAAAGTAGTGCACCCTATTCCCCATGGGCTCTGGTCAAAAGTAGTGCACCTTTGACCAGAGCCCTATAGGGAATAGGGTGCACTACCTTTGACCAGAGCCCATAGGGAATATGATCCCATTTGGTACTCAGACACACTGAAGTTGTTCCCAGTAGTTAGCAAGATGGATAGATTGTAAAAATGTATTTTCTTATTATTTTATTTTTAAAGTATGTAATTAAAACAAATCAATAGAGAAAGACATGAATCCTGACAAAACGGATTCCTCTGAGACTCCATAATAGGTTATGCTTTTATTGATTACAGTAATATTAGGCAAGATTGGAGTCAGTGTAGCGTTAAGTAACAGTCCATATCTGGGATGGTGGATGGTTGTTTATCAACTGAAAACCGCAAAGCTAAGCAGGTTTTTTTTAAGGATGTAAGGACTATTTTCTTAATTTAGTCAATCAATGGTAGGAATGATAAGTGCTCTTCGGGATGTCTCGGACAAGCGTTTTGGGACATACTCTGGAGATTTATGGCTAGAGTAAAAATCGAATCAAATTGTATTTGTTACACGGAGGCAGGTAGCCTAGTGGTTAGAGCTTTGGGCCAGTAACCAAAAAGGTTGCAAGATCGAGTCCCCTGAGTTGACAAGGTATAAAAACTGTCGTTCTGCCCCTGAACAAGGCAGTTAACCCACTTTCCCCTGTAGGCCGTCATTGGTAAATAATTATTTGTTCTTAACAGACTTGCCTAGTTAAATAAAGGTTAAATAAATAACAAATATTTAAAAAATGCTTACTTGCGGGCCGTTCCCAACAATGCAGAGAGAAAGAAAATAGAGAAATAATAACATGAGGAATAAATATACAATTAGAAACGATAACTTGACTACATACACGGGCTACCAACACTGAGTCCATGTGCAGGGGCACGAGGTATTTGAGTTAGATATGTACATATGAGTAGGGTAAAGTAACTAGGCAACAGGATAGATAATAAACAATAGGTCAATAAAAAAGTGGTCAGATGATGCAGATGCTAAGCTACAGGAATGTTTTGCTAGCACAGACTGGAATATGTTCCTGGATTCCTCCGATGGCATTGAGGAGTACAACGCATCAGTCATTGGCTTTATCAATAAGTGCATCGATGACGTCGTCCCCACAGTGACCGTACGTACATACCCCAACCAGAAGCCATGGATTACAGGCAACATCCGCACTGAGCTAAATGCTAGAGCTGCCACTTTCAAGGAGCGGGACTCTAAACCCGGAAGTTTATAAGAAATCCCGCTATGCCCTCCGACAAACCATCAAATAGGCAAAGTGGCAATACAGGACTAAGATCGAATCATACTACACCGGCTCCGACACTTTTCGGATGTGGCAGAGCTTGCAAACCTTTACAGACTATAAAGGGAAGTACAGCCAAGAGCTGCCCAGTGACACAAGCCTACCAGACGAGCTAAACTACTTCTATACTTGCTTCAAGGCAAATAATACTGAAACATGCATGAGAGCACCAGCTGTTCAAGACAACTGTGTGATCACGCTCTCCGCAGCCGATGTGAGTAAGACCTTTAAACAGGTCAACATTCACAAGGCCGCAGGGACAGACGGATTACCAGGATGTGTACTGCGAGCATGCGCTGACCAACTGGCAAGTGTCTTCACTGACATTTTCAACCTCTCCCTGTCTGAGTCCGCAACAACAACATGTTTCAAGCAGACCACCATAGTCCCTGTGCCCAAGAACACTAAGGCAACCTGCCTAAATGACTACCGACTCATATACACACAGGAAACTGTTGAGCGTGAAAACCAAGTAGCTTTGCAGTTCTTGACACACAAACCAGTGAGCCTGGTACCTACTACCCTACCCCTTTCAAAGGCACTTAAACATTTTGTCTTGCCCATGAATGGCACACATTCACAATTTATGTCTCAAGGCTTAATAAACATCCTTCTTTATCCTGTCTCATCCCCTTCATCTAATAAGTGACATCAATAACGGATCATAGGCTTCACCTGGATTCACCTGGTCAATCTATGTCACGCTGTTCCTAATGTTTTTTACACTTTGTGTATACTGTTATAAATGTTTATAACTTAACATTAACACATGGACAGATGGTTTCCACTTTCTTTTAAGGTATATTTTGAAGTTATAAATATTGGTCCAACTCATTAATGGTCAGTAGTTCTCCACTTTCTTTAAAGGTTATAGAGGTCATTATGAAGGTCATTCTAATGGAAAGGAAGTCTAAGAAACGGTAGATCTGTTCTATGTGCGCTATTTCTATGCTTCCTGTTCTGAAGTTTATTTTACTTTAGGTTTTGTACACCAGCATCAAACAGTATTTGTGGTTTATTGAAAATATATTTCACAGTGGTTTAGATGGTTCAGTGATTCTCTACACGATGACTGCTTGTTTTGACAGAAACTGAAATTGGGTAACCAGGAACTGGGTATATTTTCAGCAGTTACAAACGTTGGAAATTAATTTGTTAATGGTCTGTGTATTGCCACTTTAAAATAAGGTATCATTTTTAGCAGTTATAAGTGTTCATAGGTCTGTCACTTTCAAATAAGGTGTACTTTTTCCAGTTATACATGTGGCTAAATGATTTATAGATGATTTGAGAGTTCCCTCAGATCTTAGACGTACTTCCAGGCAGTATTGGGGTACTCATCACTACAAACCTGAGAGAAGATTCACCACTTTGTTAAACATGTTCAGTCAATGAATGGTGGGTATGAAGACCCAAAACATTCAACGTTGTGAGAGGATACCTCTCTCCATCCAAAGATGGTGAAACAGTTTCACACCAGAACGTTCACCATACTTGGACAATCACAGAGTGTGTAAGTGTGTTAACCTCTTCGCTATAGGGGGCAGTATTTTCACGGCCGGATGAAAAACGTACCCAAATTAAACGGCCTACTTCTCGGGGGCAGAGTCAAATATCTGCATATGATTAGTAGATTTGGATAGAAAATACTCTGAAGTTTCGAAAACTGTTTGAATGGTGTCTGTGAGTATAACAGAACTCATATGGCAGGCAAAAACCTGAGAAAATTCCAACCAAGAAGCAGCCTGTCTGAGAATTAGTACTTCTTCTTTTGATTCTCTATCGAAACTACAGAATCTGTGCTGTTACATAGCACTTTCTAAGGCTACCACTGGCTCTCTAAAGCCTTCAGAAAGCGGATTGAGGCATCTCCTGTCTCTGGGCAGAAAATGGGAGCTCCGTTTGTCAGTGGTCTGCCTGGTGACTAAGAGGTTGGATATGCACATTCACGAGACCACGCTGTTTTTTCTTTTCCTCTTTGAATGAATACACTATTGTCTGGTTGGAATATTATCGCTATTTTATGAGAAAAATACCATAAAAATTGATTTTAAACAGCATTTGACATACTTCTAAGTACGATAATGGAACATTTTGAATTTTTTGTCTCGAAATACGCTCGCGCATTACCCTTTGGATAGTGACCTGAACGCATGAACAAAACGGGGGTATTTGCACATAACTATGGATTATTAATCAAAAACACAATAATAAACCCAAAACAAAAATAATCCCAAACTAAAGGGGGGGAAGTGAGGGTGGCAACCGTCACCGACGGTTCTTGTGCTACACCCCCCCCTCCCCAACCTCCGCCTACGGAGGTGGCTCAGGCTCCGGCCTTACTCCCCAACCTATCCTGTCCACCCCCGCTAACTGTTTATTATATTTTACCCTTCCCGAAGTCTCTGGACTAAGGCGCATCGCTGGAGACCTCGGGCTGATGTGCGTCTCTGGAGACCTCGGGCTGATGCGCAACTCTGGGAGCTCCGGACTGGAGGGCGACTCTGGGAGCTCCGGACTGGAGGGCGACTCCAGGAGCTCCGGACTGGAGAGCGACTCTGTCGGTTCCGGACTGTGGGCCGTCTCTGTCGGTTCTAGACTGTGGGCTGTCTCTAGACGGGGCACTGTTGCCGGACACTCTGGACGGGGCACTGTTGCCGGACACTCTGGATGGGGCACTGTTGCCGGACACTCTGGACGGGGCACTGTTGCCGGAAGCTCTGGACGGGGACTGCGCACTGAAGGCCTGATGCGTGGGGCTGGCTTAAGAAGTGCCAGACTAGGGACACGCACCACAGGGCGAGAAGCAGGAACTGGATACACCGGGCCGTGAAGTAGGCACTGGAAGTCTGGAGTGCACCTCCTGCACAACCCGTCCTGGATGGATGGTAATAGTAGCCCTGCACGTGCGGAGTGCTGGCACAGGGCGAACTAGGCTGTGCAGAGGCCTGATGGCTGCCATGCGTAGAGCAGGCGTAGGGTAGCCTGGGCCTTGGAGGCGCACTGGTGGCCAGATGTGCTGCGCAAGCATCCTCCTTCCAGGCTGGATGCCCACTCTAGCACGGCACTTGTGAGGGGCTGGGATCGCTCGCACCGGACTGTGCGTGAGCATGGGCGAGATTGTGCGCACTTCCGCATACACCAGCGCTCTCCACTCCATACGCTCCCCATAATAAGCACGGGGAGTTGGCTTAGGTCTACCGCCTGACCTAGCCAATCTTCCCGTGTGCCCCCCCCCCCAAAATATTTTTGGGGCTGCCTCTCAGTTTCCTGCAGCTCCCTTCATTTGTCCTCCCAAAATCTTTGTTCATCCGCCCATGTCCATCCTTCTCCCCGGTGCTCCAATCCCCGTGTTCCTGCATAGCGTTCCCGGTCCTCTCCAGTCTTCCTCCATGGTCCCTCTCCAGCTAGGATCTCTTCCCAAGTCCATGACTCCTTGTATTTCTCCTGTTTCTCCTTCCTCCGCTGCTTGGTCCGTTTGTGGTGGGTAGGTCTGTAACGGTTGTCATATGGATTGGACCAAAACGCAGCGGGAATATGTATACTCATCTTCTTTTTATTTTGAAGAAAGAGAAACAACTAAATACGTATACAAAAAAGAACAAAACGAAACAGTTCTGTCAGGTGCAACAAACACTAAACAAGGAACAACTACCCACAAAATCCCATAGAAAAACACCCCTCTTAAATAGGACCTTCAATTAGAAGCAACTAGGAGCAGCTGCTTCCAATTGAAGGTCATCCCAACAAACACCACATAGAAATAGACATACTAGAACATAGCCCAACAAACCCCGAAACACTTTAATGTAATATGGTGAAAGGGGTAATGATGATTAAATAATGTCCTGGATGTAAATTTGTCCAGGGGTTCAAAGGTCGGTCAAGATACATCATGAAAACCAACCTCTTGTTCCTGGGACAGCAACAATGCATCACACTCAAATATGAGAAAATAAAAAAAAATGTACAACTATTAAAAATAAGGTTGCATAAAGGTTCATCTTAATTACATGTATAAGTGTATTTATAAATGCTTAATTTACTGGAGGTAAATATTGGCTCACGTTTTGCCAAATACCGACTAGTTACAGAACTAATTTGACCAATGTGATAACGTTTATTAATGGTTTATTACAAATTATGTTAATAACGTAATTACAATCTCTTTATAAACTCTTTACAAATGTAATCTTATTGTAAAGTGTTACCCTATGGGGTGACCCCTTCTACCTATTTCTTATTTTTGACTATTATTCATTTAGATATATCAACTGCACGGTTGAGCGAGCTGCCAGTAAGCATTTTGCAGCTTCGTTAACACCTGCTGTAGGTGACAAATAAACGTGTATTTGATAATATGTCTCAAACTGGTGAATAGGACTGGGCCTGTACAGTATCTAAGTCTCTTCTCCCTTTCTGGACTAGTACGGCCAGATCAATCTCTCTGTAATGGAGCCTGCCTCTCTGTCTCTCTGTCTCTCTGGTCTCACCCATCACAGCAGAAGAGTCAGCCTAATGGTGCAGAACATCTCTCTGAAGGGCCCTTCCCAGAAGCCCTGCTCCTCACCCGCTAACACTCTCTCACACTCACAGTCACAACACACACACATACACACACCACCCACCTCACGGCGAAGGGGAAACAGAGGTCAATACACAGTGCTTTCGTTATATTTTTCTATGCTAAGGTACTCTACGCTACTGGGCTAGCTAGCCTAGCCGCAGAGGGCTAAAGGTGTCTGTTACATGGAGCTGTTCATTAAGGAACATGTCACACTGGAGATAGAGCCAGACATTGGGTGGGTGGGAGAGGGGGGTGGAGATGGAGAGAGTGTAGCGTGTAGCGTGGTGTGATATGTGTCTGCCTCGATGCAGGAAGTGAATATTTTTTTATTTTTTTTATTTTTTCTAAAATGAAAAAATGAATTAAACAAAGGCCTCTTTAGTGTGGTCTGGCTCTCTGTCTCGATGACAGAGTAACATCAATACTGTCACCTCACACAATCAAAACCCCTTTATAGACTTCTATGGTCATATCTCCATAACACAAATGATCAATACAGAAATGTGATGACAGCGTGTGTTTCTGGGGAGAAAAGGGATGTTGCAGAGACTTTTGTGGCTAGAATAACACTGACGGTCTTATTTTTAGACCGCATTTCAGCCGTAGTCTACATGCTGAGGTTATCAGCCTCAGAACACCTCTATACTCTGGGTTATCAGCCTCAGACCAGCTCTATACTCTGGGTTATCAGCCTCAGACCAGCTCTATACTCTGGGTTATCAGCCTCAGACCAGCTCTATACTCTGGGTTATCAGCCTCAGACCAGCTCTATATTCTGGGTTATCAGCCTCAGACCAGCTCTATACTCTGGGTTATCAGCCTCAGACCAGCTCTATACTCTGGGTTATCAGCCTCAGACCAGCTCTATATTCTGGGTTATCAGCCTCAGACCAGCTCTATACTCTGGGTTATCAGCCTCAGACCAGCTCTATACTCTGGGTTATCAGCCTCAGACCAGCTCTATACTCTGGGTTATCAGCCTCAGACCAGCTCTATACTCTGGGTTATCAGCCTCAGACCAGCTCTATACTCTGGGTTATCAGCCTCAGACCAGCTCTATACTCTGGGTTATCAGCCTCAGACCAGCTCTATACTCTGGGTTATCAGCCTCAGACCAGCTCTATATTCTGGGTTATCAGCCTCAGACCAGCTCTATACTCTGGGTTATCAGCCTCAGACCAGCTCTATACTCTGGGTTATCAGCCTCAGACCAGCTCTATACTCTGGGTTATCAGCCTCAGACCAGCTCTATACTCTGGGTTATCAGCCTCAGACCAGCTCTATACTCTGGGTTATCAGCCTCAGACCAGCTCTATACTCTGCGTTATCAGCCTCAGACCAGCTCTATACTCTGGGTTATCAGCCTCAGACCAGCTCTATATTCTCGGGGTTATCAGCCTCAGACCAGCTCTATATTCTCGGGGTGAGGTGAATCGTGATTCGCTCCATTGATGAGGCCTTTCATAGCTGATATCCCTGGGGTGTAGGGGAGTCCCCCTGGTGATAGTGAGAGAGAGAGATAGAGAGAGAGAGAGAGTGTCTTGGATATAGTTTCTCTATTCTAGAGATGAAGTATATTTCTCCTATAGAGAGAGGTTGCTCAGCTGTTCTAAACATCTATGGAACTCTGATCTCACCCTCCCTCGCTGACACAGTGTTAGGAGCTAGGCAGCAGCTCTTCTTCTCTGTCCTTGCAATGTTCAGTCTCAGCAATCTATTGATCAGAATTAGTCAGTTTATAAGCTGGAGTCCCATTCATCACAGGGCTAGAGACTGGAACAGAACACTGCTGCTTTAATCAAGTCATCAGCACCAACCACTACCTCCCAGCACCTACACACTAATGAAAGAGAGAGAGAGAGAGAGAGAGAGAGAGAGAGAGAGAGAGAGAGAGAGAGAGTGAGGGAGTGTGGAGGAGTGGAGAAAAGAGGAAAAGAGGAATCTATAGAACTTTCATTCTCCTCCCTCCCTCCCTCTCTTTCTCTCTCTTTTTATTTTCTCTCTCTCCTCCCCCTCTTTTTCTCTCTCTCTCTCTCTCTCTCTCTCTCTCTCTCTCTCTCACTATCTCTCTATTTCTCTCTATCCCTCTCTCTCCCTCACTCTCTCTCTCTCTCTTGGCCTCCCTCCCTCTCTTTCTCTCTGCTCTCTCCATTCTCTATCTCTCTCTGCTCTTTCTCTTCTCTGTAAATCAAATAGACGTGAGGGAGCTGTGTCCTAACAACCTGTGATGGATGGAAGAGAAAAGAACACTGATCTGAGGTCTCCATCTTAACAGAACACTGATCTGAGGTCTCCATCTTAACAGAACACTGATCTGAGGTCTCCATCTTATCGGAACACTGATCTGAGGTCTCCATCTTAACAGAACACTGATCTGAGGTCTCCATCTTAACAGAACACTGATCTGAGGTCTCCATCTTAACAGAACACTGATCTGAGGTCTCCATCTTAACAGAACACTGATCTGAGGTCTCCATCTTAACGGAACACTGATCTGAGGTCTCCATCTTAACAGAACACTGATCTGAGGTCTCCATCTTAACAGAACACTGATCTGAGGTCTCCATCTTAACAGAACACTGATCTGAGGTCTCCATCTTAACAGAACACTGATCTGAGGTCTCCATCTTAACAGAACACTGATCTGAGGTCTCCATCTTATCGGAACACTGATCTGAGGTCTCCATCTTAACGGAACACTGATCTGAGGTCTCCATCTTAACAGAACACTGATCTGAGGTCTCCATCTTAACAGAACACTGATCTGAGGTCTCCATCTTAACAGAACACTGATCTGAGGTCTCCATCTTAACAGAACACTGATCTGAGGTCTCCATCTTAACAGAACACTGATCTGAGGTCTCCATCTTAACAGAACACTGATCTGAGGTCTCCATCTTAACAGAACACTGATCTGAGGTCTCCATCTTATCGGAACACTGATCTGAGGTCTCCATCTTAACAGAACACTGATCTGAGGTCTCCATCTTAACAGAACACTGATCTGAGGTCTCCATCTTATCGGAACACTGATCTGAGGTCTCCATCTTATCGGAACACTGATCTGAGGTCTCCATCTTAACAGAACACTGATCTGAGGTCTCCATCTTAACAGAACACTGATCTGAGGTCTCCATCTTATCGGAACACTGATCTGAGGTCTCCATCTTAACAGAACACTGATCTGAGGTCTCCATCTTATCGGAACACTGATCTGAAACCCCAAAAACCCAGCCAAATCTGCGTTTTCCTCCAAAGCTCCGTTGTCCTGAGTCTGCACAACTCTGCCAGGACCTAGGATCAAGGGAGACACTCAAGTGTTTTAGTACTATATCTCTTGACACAATGATGAAAATAATCATGGCTTCTAAACCTTCAAGCTGCATACTGGACCCTATTCCAACTAAACTACTGAAAGAGCTGCTTCCTGTGCTTGGCCCTCCTATGTTGAACATAATAAGCGGCTCTCTATCCACCGGATGTGTACCAAGCTCACTAAAAGTGGCAGTAATAAATCCTCTCTTGAAAAAGCCAAACCTTGACCCAGACAATATAAAAAACTATCGGCCTATATCGAATCTCCCATTCCTCTCAAAGATGTTAGAAAAAGCTGTTGCGCAGCAACTCACTGCCTTCCTGAAGACAAACAATGTATACGAAACGCTTCAGTCTGGTTTTAGACCCCATCATAGTACTGAGACTGCACTTGTGAAGGTGGTAAATGACCTTTTAATGGCGTCAGACCGAGGCTCTGCATCTGTCCTCGTGCTCCTAGACCTTAGTGCTGCTTTTGATACCATCGATCACCACATTCTTTTGGAGAGATTGGAAACCCAAATTGGTCTACATGGACAAGTTCTGGCCTGGTTTAGATCTTATCTGTCGGAAAGATATCAGTTTGTCTCTGTGGGTGGTTTGTCCTCTGACAAATCCACTGCAAATTTCGGTGTTCCTCAAAGCTCCGTTTTAGGACCACTATTGTTTTCACTATATATTTTACCTCTTGGTGATGTCATTTGGAAACATAATGTTAACTTTCACTGCTATGCGGACGACACACAGCTGTACATTTTGATGAAACATGGTGAAGCCCCAAAATTGCCCTCCCTGGAAGCCTGTTTCAGACATAAGGAAGTGGATGGCTGCAAATGTTCTACTTTTCAACTCGGACAAAACAGAGATGCTTGTTCTAGGTCCCAAGAAACAAAGAGATCTTCTGTTGGATCTGACAGTTAATCTTGATGGTTGTACAGTCGTCTCAAATAAAACTGTGAAGGACCTCGGCGTTCCTCTGGACCCTGATCTCTCTTTTGACGAACATATCAAGACTGTTTCAAGGACAGCTTTTTTCCATCTACGTAACATTGCAAAAATCAGAAACTTTCTGTCCAAAAATGATGCAGAAAAATGTATCCATGCCTTTGTTACTTCTAGGTTGGACTACTGCAATGCTCTACTTTCCGGATAAAGCACTAAATAAACTTCAGTTAGTGCTAAATACGGCTGCTAGAATCTTGACCAGAACCAAAACATTTGATCATATTACTCCAGTGCTAGCCTCTCTACACTGGCTTCCTGTTAAGGCTAGGGTTGATTTAAAGGTTTTACTGCTAACCTACAAAGCATTACATGGGCATGCTCCTACCCATCTTTCCGATTTGGTCCTGCCGTACATACATACAGGTACGCTACGGTCACAAGACGCAGGCCTCCTAATTGTTCCTAGAATTTCTAAGCAAACAGCTGGAGGCAGGGCTTTCTCCTATAGAGCTCAGTTTTTATGGAATAGTCTGTCTACCCATGTGAGAGACGCAGACTCAGTCTCAACCTTTACAGTTTTTTCCAATTGCTAACACACTAAAATGACATGCACAGCACAATTATTTAAACCTCTTCTCAAGTCTCCAAAAGTCTAAACACATTTTCTGCTTTACACACATTTCGCAATTCAAAATGGCACTTTTTAAATGCACTGCACACGGTTCTCTGCATAAGACACAACAATCTGACATAAAGTCACATGTTTGCCATTTCAAAACACTGCCATTCAAAATGACACTACATGAGCTAATTGGCCAATACATGTGTCATCTGGCCAAACACCTCAATGGTTAATTGTTACCACTTCAATCAGGAAGTAAGCACTATAAAAAGACCACAGGTGAGCACCTTTTGTTACGTCATGGAATGGCTGATGTCATACACTAACTGCACACATTTCCTGTAGAATTTACTGTGGGGGAAATATCTTTAGGCTGCATTGTCCAAGCCCTATATTTTAGTTTTTTTTTGTTTTTCTAAAGGACTGAGAGACGCAACCATGGTGGAGGAAGGGGCCAAATGTTCACCGGGGAACAGGAGGAAGCTGCTATTGTAAACTTGGTTTTGGAAAATAATGAAATCAGATTACGAGAAATTCAAGGCCACATCATCCAAGACAACACCATATTCAACGACATTCAACGAGTCAGTCTGTCCACGTTGGCTCACATTCTCAAGCGAAACCAAATCAGAACGAAACAACTTTATAAGGTGGCGTTTGAGAGAAACTCTCAAAGAAACAAAGAGGTCAGACGAGCATATGTGGATGTAACTACAATATTGACTGCAGTACACCACACGCAACATTGTTTCCCAGTGGACTGGATAACACCATATTGACTGCTTTTGTTCTTTGTTTTCAGGGAGTAGTGGAAATGGATGCTCATGCAATCCCACATGAGTTCATCTTTATAGATGAGGCTGGGTTCAACCTAGCGAAGACCAGAAGAAAAGGGGGAGAAACTGTCATTGGTCACAGAGCCATTATTAGATGTTCCTAGCCAACGTGGTGGGAACATCACAATGTGCTCTGCCATCTCCAATACGCATGGTGTCCTCCACCGTCATGCCAACCTTGGACCATACAATACAGCCCATATTCTCACATTTCTGGACAGACTCCACAACATTCTCATACCACCAGAGCGTATGAATGATGCAGACCATCAAAGAACCCAGCACGTTGTAGTATGGGTCAACGTGAGCTTTCATCGTGCAGCCCCAGTCCAAAACTGGTTTGCTGACCACCCACCATTTCTCGTGCAATACCTCCCACCATACTCACCATTTCTGAACCCCATAGAAGAGTTATTTTCGGCATGGCGGTGGAAGGTATACGACCGGCAGGCCCTTTGTGAGCATGCCTCTTGTGCATGCTATGGAAGAGGCATGTGATGAGATTGATGTGGGTGCGATTCAGGGATGGATAAGGCGCTCAAGGCGCTTCTTCCCTCGATGTCTGGCAAGGGAAGATATTGCCTGTGATGTGGACGAGGCGTTGTGGCCAGACCCAGCTGTGCGGCAAGATGCTGCCTAATAATTTTTCTTGCCTCCTTTTTTTTTCTAGATATTTTTTCTGCAATTTTCTTTTTCAGTTTACTGTTTTTTTTGTTGTGAGCATATTTTTGTTCAGTCCAATGTAAATATATCTGCTGTGCATATGTTGCTCTGACTTGTTTGGTGAAAAATAAAATGTTTCAACAGCATGTGTGTGTATCTGCAAATATTTCTGTGCATCTGAAGAATTTTCTACAATTTGAACTATTTTAGTATTATGGCAAAGCATACTAAAGATGAGAGTGCTTTTCATTATGCCCAACAGTGTGTAGTTGGTTAGACAAAAATCTGGTAATATGAATGAAGTGTGTGCCATTTCGTGCAAACGTTTGATTGTGATAATGCTATATGTAGTTTTGGTTGCAGTGCTTCCTTTTGCAGGATATATGAGGTATTTTGCAGTTTGGGTGTGTGGTTTTGTGAATTGTGTTAAGTATTTTGATAAAACCAGCCTAGTATGCAAAATTGTGTTTTAGCAATTGGGAAAAACTGTAAGTCTTTATTGAAGACTCATCTCTTCAGTGGGTCTTATGGCTGAGTGTAGTCTGGCCCAGGAGTGTGAAGGTGAACGGAAAGGCACTGGAGCAACGAACCGCCCTTGCTGTCTCTGCCTGGCCGGTTCCCCTCTCTCCACTGGGATTCTCTGCCTCTAACCCTATTACAGGGGCTGAGTCACTGGCTTACTGGTGCTCTTCCATGCAGTCCCTAGGAGGGGTGCGTCACTTGAGTGGGTTGAGTCACTGACGTGGTCTTCCTTTCTGGGTTGGCGCCCCCCTCGGGCTCGTGCCGTGGCGGAGATCTTTGTGGGCTATACTCGGCCTTGTCGTCTCAGGACGGTAAGTTGGTGGTTGGAGACATCCCTCTAGTGGTGTGGGGGCTGTGCTTTGGCAAATTGGGTGGGGTTATATACTGCCTGTTTGGCCCTGTCTGGGTGTATCGTCGGATGGGGCCACAGTGTCTCCTGACCCCTCCTGTCTCAGCCTCTAGTATTTATGCTGTAATAGTTTATGTGTCGGGGGGCTAGGGTCAGTCTGTTACATCTGGAGTATTTCTCCTGTCTTATCCGGTGTCCTGTGTGAATTTAAGTATGCTCTCCCTAATTCTCTCTTTCTCTCGGAGGACTTGAACCCTAGGACCATGCCTCGGGACTACCTGGCCTGATGACTCCTTGCTGTCCCCAGTCCACCTGACTGTGCTGCTGCTCCAGTTTCAACTGTTCTGCCTGTGGCTATGGAACCCTGACCTGTTCACCGGACGTGCCACCTGTCCCAGACCTGCTGTTTTCAACTCTCTAGAGACAGCAGGAGCGGTAGAGATACTCTGAATGATCGGCTATGAAAAGCCAACTGACATTTACTCCTGAGGTGCTGACCTGTTGAACCCTCGACAACCACTGTGATTATTATTATTTGATCCTGCTGGTCATCTATGAACATTTGAACATCTAGGCCATGTTCTGTTGTAATCTCCACCCGGCACAGCCAGAAGAGGACTGGCCACCCCTCATAGCCTGGTTCCTCTCTAGGTTTCTTCCTAGGTTTTGGCCTTTCTAGGGAGTTTTTCCTAGCCACCGTGCTTCTACACCTGCATTGCTTGCTGTTTGGGGTTTTAGGAGTTTCTGTACAGCACTTTGAGATATCAGCTGATGTAAGAAGGGCTTTATAAATTAATTTGATTTGATTACATCGTCTGAACAATATATTATGAAATGGATTGGATTGGAAATGGATATTATGAAATACAGTGTTAAGTGTTGAGTGTGAAGCAGTTTCTCCTCATTGTCTTTGCCGGATTGATCATTAACAAGTTACAGTAGTAGAGGTTAATCAAAGGCTGAAATACAATCAGGCAGATGATCCAAACAGTGGTCTGAGGACAGGCTATCCATTCTACCACAGACATACACACACACACACACATCCCGCTTTGTCCATAGCGTCCCACCAGCCTAATGAAACACACTGCCGTCAATCTGTCCGCTGACACACTGCCGTCAATCCATCACCAATAATTACCATCATCATCCTCTGATGGTACTTAACCATGGCAACAGAGCGGCTGGCTGTGTGTGTGTGTGAGTGAGTGTTTGTTTGGAGAGATGACCTCATTTGGAAGCGTATCGGGTGGTTTAACGGCGGCTGGAGTTACGGTTGAACTGTCTGAGTGATGACGATGGTTCACTCTTCACAACATAATTACTGGAGGAGAAGAAAGGAAAGAGAGGGAAAGATGGAGAGGAAAGGAGAGAGAGGACAGGAGAAGAGGAAAGGAAAGGTTGGAGATGAATGGACAGAAAGGGAAAGGAGGAGAGGAATGGAGAGAGGGGGAAAGGAGGAGAGGAAGGAGAGATGGGGAAAGGAGGAGAGGAGAGGAGGAGAAGAAAGGAAAGAGAGGGAAAGACAGAGAGGAAAGGAGAGAGAGGACAGGAGAAGAGGAAAGGAAAGGAGGAGATGAATGGACAGAAAGGGAAAGGAGGAGAGGAATGGAGAGAGGGGGAAAGGAGAGATGGGAAAAGGAGGAGAGGAAAGGAGGAGAGGAAAGGAGAGAGGGTGAAATGAGGAGAGGAAAGGAGGAGAGGAAGGGAGAGAGAGGGAAAGGTGGAGAGGAAAGGAGGATAGGAAATGAGAGAGAGGAAAGGAGAGAGAGGGAAAGGAGAGAGAGGAAAGGAGAGAGAGGGAAAGGAGAGAGGGGGAAAGGAGGAGAGGAAAGGAGGACAGGAATGGAGAGCGGGGGAAAGGAGGATAGGAAAGGAGGAGAGGAAAGGAGAGATGGGAAAAGGAGGAGAGGAAAGGAGAGAGGGAAATGAGGAGAGGAAAGGAGGAGAGGAAGGGAGAGAGAGGGAAAGGTGGAGAGGAGAGGAAAGGAGAGAGAGGAAAGGAGAGAGAGGGAAAGGAGAGAGGGGGAAAGGAGGAGAGGAAAGGAGGACAGGAAAGGAAAGAAAGGAAAGGAGGAAAGGAAAGGAGAGAGGGGGAAATGAGGAGAGGAAAGGAGGAGAGGAAAGGAGAGAGGGGGAAAGGAGAGAGGGGGAAAGGAGGAGAGGAAAGGAGGACAGGAAAGGAAAGAAAGGAAAGGAGGAAAGGAAAGGAGAGAGGGGGGAAATGAGGAGAGGAAAGGAGGAGAGGAAAGGAGAGAGGGGGAAAGGAGGAGAGGAAAGGAGAGAGGGGAAAGGAGAAAGAGGGAAAGGAGAGAGGGGGAAAGGAGGAGAGGAAAGGAGGACAGGAAAGGAAAGAAAGGAAAGGAGGAAAGGAAAGGAGAGAGGGGGAAATAAGGAGAGGAAAGGAGGAGAGGAAAGGAAAGGAGAGAGGGGGAAAGGAGGAGAGGAAAGGAGAGAGGGGGAAAGAGGAGAGGAAAGGAAAGGAGAAGAGGAAAGGAGGAGAGGAATAGAGAGAAAAGAAAGGAGGAGAGGAAAGGAGAGAGGGGGAAAGGAGGAGAGGAAAGGAGAAGAGGAAAGGAGAGGGGGAAAGGAGGAGATGGAGATATAATGCGCTTGATGTACTGTCTATTATAAGCCCTGATTGAAAGCTGCAATATGTAACTTTTTGGGAGACCTGAGGAAATTCACATAGAAATGTGAGTTATAGATCTGTCATTCTCATTGAAAGGAAGTCTAAGAAGCGGTAGATCTGTTCTATTTCTATGCTTCCAGTTCTTAAGTTTTGTTTTTGCATCTTTTATTTTAGGTTTTGTGGTTTTGAGC
>NC_059460.1:81906301-81913801 GCF_905237065.1 Salmo salar | reverse complement strand
CCCCCCGTGACCTATTAACCCATCCGTTAGTCCGACCGTTCAGCCTTGCCTGGTGAAAAACACACTTAATGAAGAGACGCCCTCCTCTACTGCACCGAGGCCTGACTGACTAGCTACTGGCGCGGTGGCTAATTGCTACTGTTGTTGTCTTAAAACCTGTCTCCTGCTAGAGAGGAGGCGTTGAGACGAGGGACATGTGTGTGTGAGGTGTGTGTGTGAGGTGTGTGTGTGTGTGAGGTGTGTTTGAGGTGTGTGTGTGGTGTGTGTGTGGTGTTTGTGTGGTGTTTGTGAGGTGTGTGTGTGTGAGGTGTGTGTGTGTGAGGTGTGTGTGTGTGTGTGGTGTTTGTGTGGTGTTTGTGAGGTGTGTGTGTGTGTGAGGTGTGAGGTGTGTGTGGTGTTTGTGAGGTGTGTGTGAGGTGTGTGTGTGAGGTGTCTGTGAGGTGTGTGTGTGGTGTGTGTGTGGTGTGTGTGAGGTGTGTGTGTGTGAGGTGTGTGTGTGTGTGTGGTGTTTGTGTGTGTGGTGTTTGTGAGGTGTGTGTGAGGTGTGTGTGTGTGGTGTTTGTGAGGTGTGTGTGAGGTGTGTGTGTGAGGTGTGTGTGTGTGGTGTTTGTGAGGTGTGTGTGAGGTGTGTGTGTGTGAGGTGTGTGTGTGTGAGGTGTGTGGTGTTTGTGTGGTGTGTGTGTGTGAGGTGTGCGTGTGGTGTTTGTGAGGTGTGTGTGTGTGTGAGGTGTGTGTGTGTGTGTGGTGTCTGTGAGGTGTGTGTCATGTTTGTGTGGTGTTTGTGTGGTGTTTGTGAGGTGTGTGTATGAGGTGTGTGTGTGGTGTGTGTGTGGTGTGTGTGAGGTGTGTGTGTGTGAGGTGTGTGTGTGTGAGTGTGTGTGTGTGTGGTGTTTGTGTGGTGTTTGTGAGGTGTGTGTTGTGTGTGGTGTTTGTGTGGTGTTTGTGAGGTGTGTGTGAGTAGTGTGTGAGGTGTGTGTGTGTGTGTGGTGTGTGTGTGGTGTGTGTGTGGTGTTTGTGTGGTGTTTGTGAGGTGTGTGTGTGTGTGTGTGTGTGTGTGTGTGTGTGTGTGTGTGTGTGTGTGTGTGTGGTGTGTGTGATGTGTGTATGTGTGTGAGGTCTTTGTGAGGTGTTTGTGAGGTGTGTGTGTGTGAGGTGTGTGTGTGAGGTGTTTGTGAGGTGTGTGTGTGGTGTTTGTGAGGTGTGTGTGTGTGTGTGTGTGTGTGTGTGAGGTGTGTGTGTGTGTGTGTAGTGTTTGTGAGGTGTGTGTGTGTGTGTGTGTGTGTGTGTGTAGTGTTTGTGTAGTGTTTGTGAGGTGTGTGTGTGTGTGTGTGTGTGTGTGTGTGTGTGTGTGTGTGTGTGTGTGTGTGTGTGTGTGTGTGTGTGTGTGTGTGTGTGTGAGGTGTGTGAGGTGTGTATGTGTGTGAGGTGTTTGTGAGGTGTTTGTGAGGTGTTTGTGAGGTGTGTGTGTGTGAGGTGTGTGTGTGTGAGGTGTGTGTGTGGTGTTTGTGTAGTGTTTGTGAGGTGTGTGTGTGTGTGTGTGTGTGTGTGTGTGTGTGTGTGTGTGTGTGTGTGTGTGTGAGTGTGTGTGTGTGTGAGGTGTGTGTGTGGTGTTTGTGTGGTGTTTGTGAGGTGTGTGTGAGGGGTGAGTGTGAGGTGTGTGTGTGTGTGTGTGTGGTGTGTGTGAGGTGTGTGTGTGTGAGGTGTGTGTGTGAGGTGTGTGTGTGGTGTGTGTGTGGTGTGTGTGTGGTGTCTGTGAGGTGTATGTGTGTGTGTGTGAGGTGTGTGTGTGGTGTGTGTGAGGTGTGTGTGAGGTGTGTGTGTGGTGTTTGTGTAGTGTTTGTGAGGTGTGTGTGTGTGTGTGTGTGTGTGTGTGTGTGTGTGTGTGTGTGTGTGTGTGTGTGTGTGTGTGTGTGTGTGTGTGTGTGTGTGTGTGTGGTGTGTGTGTGTGTGTGTGTGTGTGTGTGTGTGTGTGTGTGTGTGTGTGTGTGTGTGTGTGTGTATGTGTGTGTGTGTGTGTGTGTGTGTGTGTGTGAGGTGTGTGTGTGTGTGTGTGTGTGTGTGTGTGTGTGTGTGTGTGTGTGTGTGTGTGTGTGTGTGTGTGTGTGTGTGTGTGTGTGTGGTGTGTGTGTGGTGTGTGTGAGGTGTGTGTGTGTGAGGTGTGTGTGTGTGTGGTGTTTGTGTGGTGTTTGTGAGGTGTGTGTTGTGTGTGTGTGTGTGGTGTTTGTGTGGTGTTTGTGAGGTGTGTGTGAGGTGTGAGTGTGAGGTGTGTGTGTGTGTGTGTGGTGTGTGTGAGGTGTGTGTGTGTGAGGTGTGTGTGTGAGGTGTGTGTGTGGTGTGTGTGTGGTGTGTGTGTGTGTGTGTGTGAGGTGTGTGTGTGTGTGTGTGAGGTGTGTGGTGTGTGTGAGGTGTGTGTGAGGTGTGTGTGTGTGGTGTTTGTGTAGTGTTTGTGAGGTGTGTGTGTGTGTGTGTGTGTGTGTGTGTGTGTGTGTGTGTGTGTGTGTGTGTGTGTGTGTGTGTGTGTGTGTGAGGTGTGTGTGTGTGTGAGGTGTGTGTGTGTGTGTGTGGTGTGTGTGTGAGGTGTTTGTGAGGTGTGTGTGTGTGTGTGTGTGTGTGTGTGTGTGTGTGTGTGTGTGTGTGAGGTGTGTGTGTGTGTGTGTGTAGTGTGTGTGAGGTGTGTGTGTGTGTGTGTGTGTGTGTGTGTGTGTGTAGTGTTTGTGGTGTGTGTGTGTGTGTGTGTGTGTGTGTGTGTGTGTGTGTGTGTGTGTGTGTGTGTGTGTGTGTGTGTGAGGTGTGTGTGTGTGTGTGTGTGTGAGGTGTTTGTGAGGTGTGTGTGTGTGTGTGTGTGTGTGTGTGAGGTGTGTGTGTGTGTGTGTGTGTGTGTGTGTGTGTGTGTGTGTGTGTGTGTGTGTGTGTGTGTGTGTGTGTGTGTGTGTGTGTGTGTGTGTGTGTGTGTGTGGGTGTGTGTGTGGTGTTTGTGTGGTGTTTGTGAGGTGTGTGTGAGGGGTGAGTGTGAGGTGTGTGTGTGTGTGTGTGTGTGTGTGTGTGTGTGTGAGGTGTTTGTGAGGTGTGTGTGTGTGTTGGTGTGTGTGTGTGTGTGTAGTGTTTGTGAGGTGTGTGTGTGTGTGTGTGTGTGTGTGTAGTGTTTGTGTAGTGTTTGTGAGGTGTGTGTGAGGTGTTTGTGAGGTGTGTGTGTGTGAGGTGTGTGTGTGTGTGAGGTGTTTGTGAGGTGTGTGTGTGTGTGTGTGTGTGTGTGTGTGTGTGTGTGTGTGTGTGTGTGTGTGTGTGTGTGTGTGTGTGTGTGTGTGAGGTGTGTGAGGTGTGTATGTGTGTGAGGTGTTTGTGAGGTGTTTGTGAGGTGTGTGTGTGTGAGGTGTGTGTGTGTGGTGTTTGTGTAGTGTTTGTGAGGTGTGTGTGAGGTGTGTGTGTGTGTGTGTGTGTGTGTGTGTGTGTGTGTGTGTGTGTGTGTGTGTGTGTGTGTGTGTGTGTGTGTGTGTGTGTGTGTGTGTGTGTGAGGTGTGTGAGGTGTGTATGTGTGTGAGGTGTTTGTGAGGTGTGTGTGTGTGAGGTGTTTGTGAGGTGTGTGTGTGGTGTTTGTGAGGTGTGTGTGTGTGTGTGTGTGTGTGTGTGTGTGTGTGTGTGTGTGTGTGTGTGTGTGTGAGGTGTGTGTGTGTGTGTGTAGTGTTTGTGAGGTGTGTGTGTGTGTGTGTGTAGTGTTTGTGAGGTGTGTGTGTGTGTGTGTGTGTGTGTGTGTGTGTGTGTGTGTGTGTGTGTGTGTGTGTGAGTGTGTGTGTGTGTGTGTAGTGTTTGTGAGGTGTGTGTGTGTGTGTGTGTAGTGTTTGTGAGGTGTGTGTGCTAGTTAGTGTAACTACAGTCTGCCGCGGTTGCCGCAGGCTGACAGGTGACATTACTGTCACAGGTGTTCATCAGGCTAGGGTTGCTAAGGAAGGGTAAACAGTATATCTATGGTTGCTAAGGGAGGGTAACCAGTATATCTAGGGTTGCTAAGGAAGGGTAAACAGTATATCTAGGGTTGCTAAGGAAGGGTAAACAGTATATCTAGGGTTGCTAAGGGAGGGTAAACAGTATATCTAGGGTTGCTAAGGGAGGGTTAACAGTATATCTAGGGTTGCTAAGGAAGGGTAACCAGTATATCTAGGGTTGCTAAGGAAGGGTAACCAGTATATCTAGGGTTGCTAAGGGAGGGTATATCTGTGCTGTATGTATGTGTATGTATGACCTGACAACCATCCCTAAAACCTCCTCATCAACAGAACCCCTCCCTCTCTCGACCCCCACGACCTCCACGACTAATCACACACACACACACACACACACACACACACACACACACACACACACACACACACACACACACACACACACACACACACACACACACACACACACACACACTTAACAGTACATCTCTGGTGCCGAGCTTCCTGCCATCCAGGATCTCTGTACCAGGCGGTGTCAGAGGAAAGCCCCTAAAAATGATCAAAGACTCCAGCCACTCCAGCCATAGACTGTTCTCTCTGCTAGCAGTACCGAAGTCTGCAACCAACAGGACCCTGAACAGCTTCTACACCCCAAGCCATAAGACTGATAAATATTTAGTTAAACAGTTAACCAAATAGCTACCCACACTATCTGCATCAACCCTTTTGACTTATCACGTACACCGCTGCTATTGTTTATTATCTATCCTGTTGCCTAGTGACTTTATCCCTACCTATATGTACTTACAGTGAGGGGAAAAAACGTATTTGATCCCCTGCTGATTTTGTACGTTTGCCCACTGACAAAGAAAGGATCAGTCTATAATTTTAATGGTAGGTTTATTTGAACAGAATAACAACAAAAATGTCCAGAAAAATGCCTGTCAGAAATGTTATAAATTTATTTGCATTTTAATGAGGGAAATAAGTATTTGACCCCCTCTCAATCAGAAAGATTTCTGGCTCCCAGGTGTCTTTTATACAGGTAACGAGCTGAGATTAGGAGCACACTCTTAAAGGGAGTGCTCCTAATCTCAGCTTGTTACCTGTATAAAAGACACCTGTCCACAGAAGCAATCAATCAATCAGATTCCAAACTCTCCACCATGGCTAAGACCAAAGAGCTCTCCAAGGATGTCAGGGACAAGATTGTAGACCTACACAAGGCTGGACTGGGCTACAAGACCATCGCCAAGCAGCTTGGTGAGAAGGTGACAACATTTGGTGCGATTATTCGCAAATGGAAGAAACACAAAAGAACTGTCAATATCCCTCGGCCTGGGGCTCCATGCAAGATCTCACCTCGTGGAGTTGCAATGATCATGAGAACGGTGAGGAACCAGCCCAGAACTACACGGGAGGATCTTGTCAATGATCTCAAGGCAGCTGGGACCATAGTCACCAAGAAAACAATTGGTAACACACTACGCCGTGAAGGACTGAAATCCTGCAGCTCCCGCAAGGTCCCCCTTCTCAAGAATACATATACATGCCCGTCTGAAGTTTGCCAATGAACATCTGAATGACTGAAAGTGTTGTGGTCAGATGAGACCAAAATGGAGCTCTTTGACATCAACTCAACTCGCCGTGTTTGGAGGAGGAGGAATGCTGCCTATGACCCCAAGAACACCATCTCCAATATCAAATATGGAGGAGGAAACATTATGCTTTGGGGGTGTTTTTCTGCTAAGGGGACAGGACAACTTCACCGCACCAAAGGGACGATGAACGGGGCCATGTACGGTCAAATCTTGGGTGAGAACCTCCTTCCCTCAGCCAGGTCATTGAAAATGTGTCGTGGATGGGTATTCCAGCATGACAATGACCCAAAACACACGGCCAAGGCAACAAAGGAGTGGCTCAAGAAGAAGCACATTAAGGTTCTGGAGTGGCCTAGCCAGTCTCCAGACCTTAATCCCATAGAAAATCTGTGGAGGGAGCTGAAGGTTCGAGTTGCCAAACGTCAGCCTCGAAACCTTAATGACTTGGAGAAGATCTGCAAAGAGGAGTGGGACAAAATCCCTCCTGAGATGTGTGCAAACGTGGTGGCCAACTACAAGAAACGTCTGACCTCTGTGATTGCCAACAAGGGTTTTGCCATCAAGTACTAAGTCATGTTATTCTGTCTCTCACTGTTCAAATAAACCTACCATTAAAATTATAGATTGATCATTTCTTTGTCAGTGGGCAAACGTACAAAATCAGCAGGGGATCAAATACTTTTTTCCCCCACTGTATCTACCTGAGTTACCTGGTAACCCTGCACATAGACTCTGTACTGGTCCTCACTGTATATAGCCTTGTTATCATTACATATGTACCTATCTACCTGAGTTACCTGGTAACCCTGCACATAGACTCTGTACTGGTCCTCACTGTATATAGCCTAGTTATCATTACATATGTACCTATCTACCTGAGTTACCTGGTAACCCTGCACATAGACTCTGTACTGGTCCTCACTGTATATAGCCTAGTTATCATTACATATGTACCTGTCTACCTGAGTTACCTGGTAACCCTGCACATAGACTCTGTACTGGTCCTCACTGTATATAGCCTAGTTATCATTACATATGTACCTATCTACCTGAGTTACCTGGTAACCCTGCACATAGACTCTGTACTGGTCCTCACTGTATATAGCCTAGTTATCATTACATATGTACCTATCTACCTGAGTTACCTGGTAACCCTGCACATAGACTCTGTACTGGTCCTCACTGTATATAGCCTAGTTATCATTACATATGTACCTATCTACCTGAGTTACCTGGTAACCCTGCACATAGACTCTGTACTGGTACTCACTGTATATAGCCTAGTTATCATTACATATGTACCTGTCTACCTCAGTTACCTGGTAACCCTGCACATAGACTCTGTACTGGTCCTCACTGTATATAGCCTAGTTATCATTACATATGTACCTGTCTACCTGAGTTACCTGGTAACCCTGCACATAGACTCTGTACTGGTCCTCACTGTATATAGCCTAGTTATCATTACATATGTACCTATCTACCTGAGTTACCTGGTAACCCTGCACATAGACTCTGTACTGGTCCTCACTGTATATAGCCTAGTTATCATTACATATGTACCTATCTACCTGAGTTACCTGGTAACCCTGCACATAGACTCTGTACTGGTCCTCACTGTATATAGCCTAGTTATCATTACATATGTACCTGTCTACCTGAGTTACCTGGTAACCCTGCACATAGACTCAGTACTGGTCCTCACTGTATATAGCCTAGTTATCATTACATATGTACCTGTCTACCTGAGTTACCTGGTAACCCTGCACATAGACTCTGTACTGGTCCTCACTGTATATAGCCTAGTTATCATTACATATGTACCTATCTACCTGAGTTACCTGGTAACCCTGCACATAGACTCAGTACTGGTCCTCACTGTATATAGCCTAGTTATCATTACATATGTACCTGTCTACCTGAGTTACCTGGTAACCCTGCACATAGATTCTGTACTGGTC
>NC_059460.1:81861301-81898801 GCF_905237065.1 Salmo salar | reverse complement strand
AGGAATGAAGGAGAAGAGGACAGGCCCAAGATGGAGGGAGGAATGAAGGAGAGGAGGACAGGCCCAAGATGGAGGGAGGAATGAAGGAGAGGAGGACAGGCCCCAGATGGAGGGAGGAATGAAGGAGAAGAGGACAGGCCCAAGATGGAGGGAGGAATGAAGGAGAGGAGGACAGGCCCAAGATGGAGGGAGGAATGAAGGAGAGGAGGACAGGCCCAAGATGGAGGGAGGAATGAAGGAGAGGAGGACAGGCCCAAGATGGAGGGAGGAATGAAGGAGAGGAGGACAGGCCCCAGATGGAGGGAGGAATGAAGGAGAGGAGGACAGGCCCAAGATGGAGGGAGGAATGAAGGAGAGGAGGACAGGCCCAAGATGGAGGGAGGAATGAAGGAGAGGAGGACAGGCCCAAGATGGAGGGAGGAATGAAGGAGAGGAGGACAGGCCCCAGATGGAGGGAGGAATAAAGGAGAGGAGGGCAGGCCCCAGATGGAGGGAGGAATGAAGGAGAGGAGGACAGGCCCCAGATGGAGGGAGGAGGAATGAAGGAGAGGAGGGCAGGCCCCATATGGAGGGAGGAGGAATGAAGGAGAGGAGGACAGGCCCCAGATGGAGGGAGGAATGAAGGAGAGGAGGACAGGCCCAAGATGGAGGGAGGAATGAAGGAGAGGAGGACAGGCCCCAGATGGAAGGAGGAGGAATGAAGGAGAGGAGGACAGGCCCCAGATGGAGGGAGGAGGAATGAAGGAGAGGAGGACAGGCCCCAGATGGAGGGAGGAGGAATGAAGGAGAGGAGGGCAGGCCCCAGATGGAGGGAGGAGGAATGAAGGAGAGGAGGACAGGCCCAAGATGGAGGGAGGAATGAAGGAGAGGAGGACAGGTCCCAGATGGAGGGAGGAGGAATGAAGGAGAGGAGGACAGGTCCCAGATGGAGGGAGGAGGAATGAAGGAGAGGAGGACAGGCCCCATCCAGATGGAGGGAGGAGGAATGAAGGAGAGGAGGACAGGTCCCAGATGGAGGGAGGAGGAATGAAGGAGAGGAGGACAGGCCCCAGATGGAGGGAGGAGGAATGAAGGAGAGGAGGACAGGCCCCATCCAGATGGAGGGAGGAGGAATGAAGGAGAGGAGGACAGGCCCCATCCAGATGGAGGGAGGAGGAATGAAGGAGAGGAGGACAGGTCCCAGATGGAGGGAGGAGGAATGAAGGAGAGGAGGACAGGTCCCAGATGGAGGGAGGAGGAATGAAGGAAAGGAGGACAGGCCCCAGATGGAGGGAGGAGGAATGAAGGAGAGGAGGACAGGTCCCAGATGGAGGGAGGAGGAATGAAGGAGAGGAGGACAGGTCCCAGATGGAGGGAGGAGGAATGAAGGAGAGGAGGACAGGCCTCCGTCAGGCTCCGTCAGCAGCAGGGATACAGGATAAAGTTGTAAGGGAGTTCCAGACTACTGTAGAAGAGTCATTATGAGGAACCATGTTAGATTGAAGTGTTCGGCAGAGGCATCAGGACCTCACCATAGGGGACCACCTATTGACCCCCGTCCCTCCACCCCAGCTTTAGGTTGATTAGTAGAGAACCCATCTCCAGAATGGCTGCTGGGTCATTAGTGTGATGAGCTGACCAGAAGGACCCAGAAGGACCCAGAAGGACCCTCTTAGAGGATAAAGAGGCACTTGGACAGATGCTTACGGGCCCTTGTTAATCCTTAGCAGGTTTACTCAAATCACCTGCAGGACACTAGTGTGTGTCCAAGCCTTCTGTTTACATAGATGGTACTGCTGTGTGACTATACAGCCTCAATATGGACTGGTGTGACTATACAGCCTTATTATGGACTGGTGTGACTATACAGCCTCAATATGGACTGGTGTGACTATACAGCCTCAATATGGACTGGTGTGACTATACAGCCTTATTATGGACTGGTGTGACTGTACAGCCTCAACAGGCCTGGTGTGACTATACAGCCTCAACAGGACTGGAGTGACTATACAGCCTCAATAGGACTGGTGTGACTATACAGCCTCAACAGGACTGGTGTGACTGTACAGCCTCAATAGGACTGGTGTGACTATACAACCTCAATAGGACTGGTGTGACTGTACAGCCTCAATATGGACTGGTGTGACTATACAGCCTCAATATGGACTGGTGTGACTGTACAGCCTCAATATGGACTGGTGTGACTGTACAGCCTCAACAGGACTGGTGTGACCAGACAGCCTCATTATGGACTGGTGTGACTGTACAGCCTCAATATGGACTGGTGTGACTGTACAGCCTCAATATGGACTGGTGTGACTGTACAGCCTCAACAGGACTGGTGTGACTGTACAGCCTCAACAGGACTGGTGTGACTGTACAGCCTCAACAGGACTGGTGTGACTATACAGCCTCAACAGGACTGGAGTGACTATACAGACTCAATATGGACTGGTGTGACTGTACAGCCTCAACAGGACTGGAGTGACTATACAATCTCAATAGGACTGGTGTGACTATACAGCCTCAACAGGACTGGTGTGACTGTACAGCCTCAATATGGACTGGTGTGACTATACAGCCTCAACAGGACTGGTGTGACTATACAGTCTCAACAGGACTGGTGTGACTATACAGCCTCAACAGGACTGGTGTGACTATACAGCCTCAACAGGACTGGTGTGACTATACAGTCTCAATATGGACTGGTGTGACTATACAGCCTCAATATGGACTGGTGTGACTATACAGCCTCAATATGGACTGGTGTGACTGTACAGCCTCAATATGGACTGGTGTGACTATACAGCCTCGACAGGACTGGTGTGACTATACAGCCTCAATATGGACTGGAGTGACTGTACAGCCTCAATATGGACTGGTGTGACTATACAGCCTCAATATGGACTGGTGTGACTGTACAGCCTCAATATGGACTGGTGTGACTATACAGCTTCAATATGGACTGGTGTGACTATACAGCCTCAATATGGACTGGTGTGACTATACAGCCTCGACAGGACTGGTGTGACTATACAGCCTCAATATGGACTGGTGTGACTATACAGCCTCAATATGGACTGGTGTGACTGTACAGCCTCAATATGGACTGGTGTGACTGTACAGCCTCAATATGGACTGGTGTGACTATACAGCCTCAATATGGACTGGTGTGACTATACAGCCTCAATATGGACTGGTGTGACTGTACAGCCTCGACAGGACTGGTGTGACTATACAGCCTCTATATGGACTGGTGTGACTGTACAGCCTCAATATGGACTGGTGTGACTGTACAGCCTCAATATGGACTGGTGTGATCCATATAGATGGCAGATGAGCAGCTCTTCCTGAACCTTAACAAACTGCAGGACATTCAGGCTGTGTTCCGTCATTCCTCGTTCGCGAACAATGTAACAATGTAACAATGTAACAATGTAACAATCATGTTGGAACCTTTGATGATTCATAACAGGTGAATGCACCAATAGGTTGTTTTATTTGTGTAATTCAAGCTGGTCTGAAATATTACTGCACGTTAACACATTCAGGTTACGGTAGAGGGAATGTATTAGTGGTCTGTTAGTTTGTTAATGAGTCAAAAGGAATTAAGCTAATCTATTCTCCTAGCCTATATCTCCTATCTATATATCCTATCCTAATATCTTATCTTTATCTCCTATCTATATCTCCTAACTTGTTTCTCCTATATATCCACCTAACCTATATCTCCCAACCTATATCTCCTATCAATTCTCCTAATCTATATCTCAAATCTATTGTCCTAACCTATATCTCCTGTCTATATCTCCTATCCTATATCTCCTAACGTATATCTCCTAATCTATATCTCATATCCTATATCTCCTATCCTATATATCCTAACCTATATCTCCTATCCTATATCTCCTATCTATTCTCCTAACCTATATCTCCTATCCTATATCTCCTATTCTATAACTCCTAACCTATTTATCCTATCTTTTCTCCTAACCTATATCTCCTATATATTCTCCTAACCTATATCTCCTATATATTCTCCTAACCTATATCTCCTATCTATTCTCCTAACCTATATCTCCTAACCTATATCTCCTATCTATTCTCCTAACCTATATATCCTATCTATATATCTTTTCTATTCTCCAAACCTATATCTCCTATTTATTCTCATAACCTATATATTCTAACCTATATCTCCTATCTATTCTCCTAACCTACAGCTCTGGAAAGAATTAAGAGACCACTGCAACATTATCAGTTTCTCTGGTTTCACTAGTTATAGGTGTGTGTTTGGGTAAAATTAACATTTTTGTTTTATTCTATAAACTACTGATAACATTTCTCCCAAATTCCAAATAAAAATATTGTCATTTAGAGCGTTTATTTGCAGAAAATGACAACTGGTCAAAATAACAAAAAAAGCTGCAGTGTTGTCAGACCTCAAATAATGTAAAGAAAATAAGTTCATATTCATTTTAAACAACACAATACTAATGTTTTATCTTAGGAAATCAATATTTGGTTGAATAACCCTGATTTTTGATCCCAGCTTTCATGCATCTTGGCATCCCCTCCACCAGTCTTTCATATTGATGTTGGGTGACTTTATACAACTCCTGGCGCAAAAATTCCAGCAGCTCGGCTTTGTTTGATGGCTTGTGACCATCCATCATCACCGATCCTCCACCAAATTTCACAGTGGGTGCGAGACCTGGAGAGGCCTTACAAGCCACAGTGTCTCGCACCCACTGTGAAATTTGGTGGAGGATCGGTGATGATCTGGGGGGTGCTTCAGCAAGGCTGAATCGGGCAGATTTGTCTTTGTGAAGGACGCATGAATCAAGCCACGTACAAGGTTGTCCTGGAAGAAAACTTGCTTCCTTCTGCTCTGACAATGTTTCCCAACTCTGAAGATAGTTTTTTCCAGCAGTACAATACTCCATGCCACACAGCCAGGTCAATCAAGGTGTGGATGGAGGACCACCAGATCAAGACCCTGTCATGGCCAACCCAATCTCCAGACCTGAACCCCATTGAAAACCTCTGGTGATCAAGAAGAAGATGGATGGTCACAAGCCGTCAAACAAAGCCGAGCTGATGGAATTTTTGCACCAGGAGTTTTTATTTTATTTTATTTCACCTTTATTTAACCAGGTAGGCCAGTTGAGAACAAGTTCTCATTTACAACTGCGACCTGGCCAAGACAAAGCAAAGCAGTGCGACAAAAACAACAACACAGAGTTACACATAAACAAACATACAGTCAATAACACAATAGAGAAATCTATATACAGTGTGCGCAAATATAGAAGAGTAGGGAGGTAACGCAATAAATAGGCCATAGAGGCGAAATATTTACAATTTAGCATTTGATAGATGTGCAGATGATGACGTCTAAGTAGAGATACTGGGGTGTAAAAGAGCAAGAGGATAAGTAACAATATGGGGATGAGGTAGTTGGGTGTGCTATTTACAGATTGGCTGTGTACAGGTACAGTGATCGGTAAGCTGCTCTGACAGCTGATGCTTAAAGTTAGTGAGGGACATATAAGACTCCAGCTTCAGAGATTTTTGCAGTTCGTTCCAATTATTGGCAGCAGAGAACTGGAAGGAAAGGCTGCCAAAAGAGGAGGTGGCTTTGGGGATGACCAGTGAGATATACCTGCTGGAGCGCGTGCTACGGGTGGGTGTTGTTATGGTGACCAGTGAGCTGAGATAAGGTGGGGATTTACCTAGCAAAGACTTATAGATGACCTGGAGCCAGTGGGTTTGGCGATGGATATGTAGTGAGGGCCAGCCAACGAGAGCAAACAGGTCACAGTGGTGGATAGTATATGGGGCTTTGGCGATAAAACAGATGGCACTGTGATAGACTGCATCCAATTTGTTGAGTAGGGTGTTGGAGGCTATCTTATAAATGGTATCGCCGAAGTCAAGGATCGGTAGGATAGTCAGTTTTACGAGGGTATGTTTGGCAGCATGAGTGAAAGAGGCTTTGTTGTGAAATAGGAAGCCGATTCTAGATTTCATTTTGGATTGGAGATGTTTGATGTGAGTCTGGTTGGAGAGTTCACAAATCAAAATCAAAATCAAATTTCTTTATATAGCCCTTCGTACATCAGCTGATATCTCAAAGTGCTGTACAGAAACCCAGCCTAAAACCCCAAACAGCAAGCAATGCATGTGAAAGAAGCACGGTGGCTAGGAAAAACTCCCTAGGAAAAACTCCCTAGAAAGGCCAAAAACCTAGGAAGAAACCTAGAGAGGAACCAGGCTATGAGGGGTGGCCAGTCCTCTTCTGGCTGTGCAGGGTGGATATTATAACAGAACATGGTCTAGATGTTAAAATGTTCATAAATGACCAGCATGGTCAAATAATAATAATCATAGTAGTTGTCGAGGGTGCAACAAGCACGTCCGGTGAACAGGTCAGGGTTCCATAGCCGCAGGCAGAACAGTTGAAACTGGAGCAGCAGCACAGCCAGGTGGACTGGGGACAGCAAGGAGTCATCATACCAGGTAGTCCTGAAGCATGGTCCTAGGGCTCAGGTCCTCCGAGAGAAAGACAGAAAGAGAGAAAGAGAGAATTAGAGAGAGCATATTTAAATTCACACAGGACACCCTAGCCCCCCGACACATAAACTACTGCAGCATAAATACTGGAGGCTGAGACAGGAGGGATCAGAAGACACTGTGGCCCCATCCGATGATACCCCCGGACAGGGCCAAACAGTCTAACCAGACACCAAGGTATTTGTAGTTGTTCACATATTCTCAGTCAGAACCGTCCAGAGTAGTGATGCTAGTCGGGCGGGCAGCGATCAGTTGAAGAGCATGCATTTAGTTTAACTAGCATTTAAAAGCAGTTGGAGGCCACGGAAGGAGTGTTATTTTGACCAGTTGTCATTTTCTGCAAATAAACGCTCTAAATGACAATATTTTTATTTGGAATTTGGGAGAAATATTGTCAGCAGTTTAAACAACAAAAAAATCTCCTAACCTACATATCCTAACCTATATCTCCTATCTATATCTCTGAACCTGTATCTCCTATCTATATCTCCTAACCTATATCTCCTATCTATATCTCCTAACCTGTATCTCCTATCTATATCTCCTAACCTGTATCTCCTATTTATGTTTCCTAACCTATTTCTCATATCTATATCTCCTATCGTTACCTCCTAAACATATCTCCTAACCTATATCTCCTATCTATTCACCTAACCTATATCTCCTAACCTATATCTCCCATTTATTCACCTAACATATATCTCCTAACCTATATCTCCCATTTATTCACCTAACATATATCTCCTAACCTATATCTCCTATTTATTCACCTAACATATATCTCCTACCTATATCTCCTATTTATTCACCTAACCTATATCTCCTATCTATATCTCATATCTATATCTTCTAACCTATGTCCCTAACTATATCTCCTAACCTATATATCCTTGCTATATCTCCTAACCTATATATCCTATCTATATCTCCTAACCTATATATCCTATCTATATATCCTAACCTATATATCCTATCTATATCTCCTAACCTATATATCCTATCTATATCTCCTAACCTATATATCCTAACCTATATCTCCTAACCTATATCTCCTAACCTATATATCCTAACCTATATATCCTATCTATATATCCTAACCTATATCTCCTAACTTATGTATCCTATCTATATCTCTTAAACTATATCTCCTAACCTATATCTCCTATCTGTATCTCCTATCTATATCTCCTAAACTATATCTCCTATCTATATCTCCTATCTATATCTTCTTACCTATATCTCCTAACCTATATATCCTAACCTATATATCCTATCTATATCGCCTAACCTATATATCCTATCTATATCTCCTAACCTATATATCCTAACCTATATATCCTAACCTATATATCCTATCTATATCTCCTAACCTATATATCCTATCTATATCTCCTAACCTATATATCCTATCTATATCTCCTAACCTATATATCCTAACCTATATATCCTATCTATATCTCCTAACCTATATATCCTAACCTATATATCCTATCTATATATCCTAACCTATATATCCTATCTATATCTCCTAACCTATATATCCTATCTATATATCCTAACCTATATATCCTATCTATATCTCCTAACCTATATATCCTATCTATATATCCTAACCTATATATCCTATCTATATCTCCTAACCTATATATGCTATCTATATCTCCTAACCTATATATCCTATCTATATCTCCTAACCTATATATCCTAACCTATATATCCTATCTATATCTCCTAACCTATATATGCTATCTATATATCCTATCTATATCTCCTAACCTATATATCCTATCTATATCTCCTAACCTATATATCCTAACCTATATATCCTAACCTATATATCCTATCTATATCTCCTAACCTATATATCCTATCTATATATCCTAACCTATATCTCCTATCTATATATCCTAACCTATATATCCTATCTATATATCCTAACCTATATCTCCTATCTATATCTCCTAACTCAGCGATGTGTTTCCTATCTACAGGACAGAAGTCACAAGGAAAGTCATTAATTTCTACTGGATAGATATGCCAACACACACACACACACACACACACACACACACACACACACACACACACACACACACACACACACACACACACACACACACACACACACACACACACACACACACACACACACACACACACACAGAGAGAGAGACAGCATGCATCACACACACACCTCTGTCCCTCCCTTCCTACCCCCTGAGGATGGAATAGGTCCACTGCCAGCCATATCTATCTAATGGTGATCTCCTAGCCTGAGGGCTCCATTGAAATAACCAGGTATACCTACCATGGGACTTTAAGCCTCACCAATTACACCATTCATATGGAAGTCATTGTCCCCCCATGAATATGAAATGTTTGGCAGTGTCCTTTAACATTGTGATGGGCTCTGTGTTTTCCTGCTGAGGGACAAAGCCTGGAGGTGTTGGTCCATCTCCATATGATTTAGAAGGGTTTGAGACAGGGCTGTGTTTACAGTAAACTTAGTGTCTCTCTCTTTGAGCTGAGCTTCTGGACTGCATGGTAGAGGATCCTTCCATCACTTATACATTTACTAGCAACATTCTACTGTATTGCCCTGGCTCTTCCTCCCCATCCCCAAGAACAGCTGCCTGTTAATAAACATCTCTGATTAAACCCAACCTGGTTCCTCTCTGTCAGCCAGGTATTACTAACGCAACGCTGATTATGCTCTTTTTGTTTCCTACATATTGGACTTTGTACTGGCTCTTTTTGCATTCTTTCAAGGAATTGAATTCAATATATGTCGGCCTCCTTGGTCATTCCTCTTTTATGGCGCATGACATCATTGCAAGAACATTTGGTTGAGTTATCATTTGATTGTTAGTAACTCTAACCCGTGTTAAAGATGACCTCATCGCTGTGTGTTTCCCCCGTGTTAAAGATGACCTCATCGCTGTGTGTTTCCCCCGTGTTAAAGATGACCTCATCGCTGTGTGTTTCCCCCGTGTTAAAGATGACCTCATCGCTGTGTGTTTCCCCCGTGTTAAAGATGACCTCATCGCTGTGTGTTTCCCCCGTGTTTAAAGATGACCTCATCGCTGTGTGTTTCCCCCGTGTTAAAGATGACCTCATCGCTGTGTGCTTCCCCCGTGTTAAAGATGACCTCATCGCTGTGTGCTTCCCCCGTGTTAAAGATGACCTCATCGCTGTGTGTTTCCCCCGTGTTAAAGATGACCTCATCGCTGTGTGTTTCCCCCGTGTTTAAAGATGACCTCATCGCTGGGTGGTCGCAGGCTTTTTTCACCGTGGCAACACATTAGTTAATGTCTCTGTGATTCATAGAGAAAGGGTATTCAACTGGCTATTGTCATGGAGGGTGATCTCTAAACCCACCGATTGGGCAACCTGGCACTTGGTAGGGGGTGAGGACCGCTAGCATGGGGGCCAATCTGCTGAGATTGCTCAGCTCAGCGAGGGGTCCGTGTGTGTGTGTGATTGCTCCACACAATGAGCCCCCCCCCAGCCCCCACCCCTCCACTTGGTGTCTTACAAGGCGGTGGAGGTCTTTATTTTTTGGAGGGGATGGGGGTTTCTTGGCTTCTTGCACTTTCTAACTCAATCAACTTCTGTAGCTTCTGTCCTGGACCAGTCATCTAGCTAACTATACCGTCTACATCGCAAATGGCACCATATTCCCTAGAAAGTGCACTACATTTGACCAGAGCCCTATGGGGAATAGGGCGCCATTTAGCCTTTCATTCCACCTCTCTCTACACGTGTAGAAAGTCAATAGGAGAGTAGTCCAGGATAAAGACCTGAGAAGTTACAGGAATGTCTACGAACACACACGTAAAGTTCTGCTCACTAACAGAGCA
Organism: Salmo salar; assembly: GCF_905237065.1. NCBI lineage: Eukaryota > Metazoa > Chordata > Actinopteri > Salmoniformes > Salmonidae > Salmo > Salmo salar. The sequence goes on along the minus strand of NC_059460.1, from coordinate 81,888,386 downwards.
CAAAGAACCAGAGGTAATTGAAGAAGGTGTGGTTCCCTAAAGCCTAACCCGGAGCAGTAACAGTAACTAACAGTAAAACACTTTGGAGGGTCCTAGTTAAATGGAACTCCTAACCCCGAGTAAAAGGGTTGTAAAACCTGTAAAACCATTTGCAGATGAAGCAGTAGGAGGACAGTGTCTGCTTCCCCAAACGGCACACTTCAGACCAGGGCCCATAGGGAATAGGGTCCTATGACGGGATTGTTTCCTCCTTCACTTTACTTCCAGTTACAGAAAACACAAACACTTCTGTCTGCCTGTGCATCCCGTATCTAACAGGTTAAAGTGAGGACTGGTACGGGAAAAAGGCTGATGCTTTGTGTGCATGTGTGATTTCCCTTAATAGTCACCTAGGCAGACGGTGTGTGTGTGTGTGCGTGTGTGTGTGTGTGTGTGTGTGTGTGATGAGCCCCAGACAGCATTTCATTAGCGATTCCTGTAATGTCAATAAAGTTGGGATGGTTGTCAGGAAGAGCGTCGGGTGAGTGATGGACCAACAGGAGTCTGCGGAAGGTCTCAAGGCCGCCCGACCAGACAGGACACACAGGCAGAGGCATGCAATATATCCCATCACTCACGGCTAGACATGCTGGACGATAGTGAACACTCAGAGCCTTACATCACACTCCCCTACATACCAAAACCAGACAGCCTGTCTTGCTTCCCAAACTGGCACCTTATTCTATATGTAGTTCACTACTTTTGACCAGGGCCCACAGGGAATAGGGTGCTCTTTGGGACACAGTCCCTGTCTGATCAAGTCTAATGTCCTGCTGTAGTCTGACGAGAATCTGGTCTCAAGTGTTCTACAGTCTACTGGTTGTCATAGTGATGTGATGAGGTACATCTCCTTCTGGATTATAGATTGTTTTTTGGGGGGCGGATTATTTGTATTTTTTTTACCCACTTTTTTTTTATCTCGTCTCATCGCTGCAACTCCCTAACTGGCTCAGGATGCAAATGTCGAGTCATGTGTTCTCCCCGCCCGCTTAACCCGGGAGCACAAATGTGTCGGAGGAAACACAGTTCAACTGACGACCGAGGTGAGGCTGGAGGCGCCCGGCCCGGCCCGGCCCGCCACAAGGAGTAGCTAGATCTGGGACAATTGTACGCCGCCCTATGGGACTCCCGATCACGGCCAGTTTTGATACAGCCTGGGATCGAACCCAGGTCTGTAGTGACACCTCTAGCACGGCGATGCAGTGCCCTACGACCTCTGCACCACTCCGGAGGACCTCCAGATGATATTGTAACAGTACTTTTTGTAAAATTACTCGATTGTTAACGATGGGCTATAACTACAAAAAGGACAGTTGAAACCAGGTTCCATTTTGAAGTACTGAAGTTTGTCATTCATCTCATTTTCAAAGTTTTCAACCTATAGCTCAAGGTAGTCTATTTCCTATGTAGTGCACTACATTTGACCATAGCTTTATGGGCCCTGGTCAAAAGTAGTGCACTACAGAGAGAATAGGGCTCCCGAGTGGCGCTGCATCTCAGCGCTAGGGGCGTCACTACAGACACCCTGGTTCAAATCCAGGCTGTATCACAACAGGCCGTGATTGGGAGTCCCATAGAGAGGCGCACAGTTGGCCCCTCGTCGTTCGGGTTAGGGTTTGGCTGGGGTGACTTGCCTTGTTAAATAAAACTGACTTGCCTTGTTAAATAATAAAAAATTGGGACACAACCCTAACTAATGAATAATTAAAATACAGACTGTTATGCTTTATAAACGGAGGCAGGTAGCCTAGTGGTTAGAGGGTAGAGGCGGCAGGTAGCCTAGTGGGTAGAGGGTAGAGGTGGCAGGTAGCCTAGTGGGTAGAGGGTAGAGGCGGCAAGTAGCCTAGTGGGTAGAGGGTAGAGACGGCAGGTAGACTAGTGGTTAGAGGGTAGGGATGGCAGGTAGCCTAGTGGTTAGAGGGTAGAGGTGGCAGGTAGCCTAGTGGTTAGAGGGTAGAGGTGGCAGGTAGCCTAGGGGTTAGAGGGTAGGGGCGGTAGGTAGCCTAGTGGTTAGAGGGTAGGGACGGCAGGTAGCCTAGTGGTTAGAGGGTAGAGGTGGCAGGTAGCCTAGTGGTTAGAGGGTAGGGGCGGTAGGTAGCCTAGTGGTTAGAGGGTAGGGGGGGGGGAGGCAGGTAGCCTAGTGGTAGAGGGTAGGGATGGCAGGTAGCCTAGTGGTTAGAGGGTAGGGACGGCAGGTAGCCTACTGGTTAGAGGGTAGGGACGGCAGGTAGCCTAGTGGTTAGAGGGTAGGGACGGCAGGTAGCCTAGTGGTTAGAGGGTAGAGGTGGCAGGTAGCCTAGTGGTTAGAGGGTAGAGGCGGCAAGTAGCCTAGTGGTTAGAGGTTAGGGACGGCAGGTAGCCTAGTGGTTAGAGGGTAGGGACGGCAGGTAGCCTAGTGGTTAGAGGGTAGGGACGGCAGGTAGCCTAGTGGTTAGAGGGTAGAGGTGGCAGGTAGCCTAGTGATTAGAGGGTAGGGACGGCAGGTAGCCTAGTGGTTAGAGGGTAGGGGCGGTAGGTAGCCTAGTGGTTAGAGGGTAGGGACGGCAGGTAGCCTAGTGGTTAGAGGGTAGGGGTGGCAGGTAGCCTAGTGGTTAGAGGGTAGAGGTGGCAGGTAGCCTAGTGGTTAGAGGGGGCAGGCAGGTAGCCTAGTGGTTAGAGGGTAGGGACGGCAGGTAGCCTTGTGGTTAGAGGGTAGGGGCGGCAGGTAGCCTAGTGGTTAGAGGGTAGAGGTGGCAGGTAGCCTAGTGGTTAGAGGGTAGGGGCGGCAGGTAGCCTAGTGGTTAGAGGGTAGAGGCGGCAGGTAGCCTAGTGGTTAGAGGGTAGGGACGGCAGGTAGCCTAGTGGTTAGAGGGGGGAGGCAGGTAGCCTAGTGGTTAGAGGGTAGAGGCGGCAGGTAGCCTAGTGGTTAGAGGGGGAGGCAGGTAGCCTAGTGGTTAGAGGGTAGAGGTGGCAGGTAGCCTAGTGGTTAGAGGGTAGGGACGGCAGGTAGCCTAGTGGTTAGAGGGGGGAGGCAGGTAGCCTAGTGGTTAGAGGGTAGGGGGGGAGGTAGGTAGCCTAGTGGTTAGAGGGTAGGGGCGGTAGGTAGCCTTGTGGTTAGAGGGTAGGGACGGCAGGTAGCCTAGTGGTTAGAGGGTAGGGACGGCAGGTAGCCTAGTGGTTAGAGGGTAGGGGGGGGAGGTAGGTAGCCTAGTGGTTAGAGGGTAGGGGGGGGAGGTAGGTAGCCTAGTGGTTAGAGGGTAGGGGCGGTAGGTAGCCTAGTGGTTAGAGGGTAGAGGTGGCAGGTAGTCTAGTGGTTAGAGGGTAGGGGCGGCAGGTAGCCTAGTGGTTAGAGGGTAGAGGTGGTAGGTAGCCTAGTGGTTAGAGGGTAGGGGCGGCAGGTAGCTTAGTGGTTAGAGGGTAGGGGCGGCAGGTAGCCTAGTGGTTAGAGGGGGGAGGCAGGTAGCCTAGTGGTTAGAGGGTAGGGACGGCAGGTAGCCTAGTGGTTAGAGGGGGAGGCAGGTAGCCTAGTGGTTAGAGGGTAGGGGTGGCAGGTAGCCTAGTGGTTAGAGGGGGGGCAGGTAGCCTAGTGGTTAGAGGGGGAGGCAGGTAGCCTAGTGGTTAGAGGGTAGGGACGGCAGGTAGCCTAGTGGTTAGAGGGTAGGGGCGGCAGGTAGCCTAGTGGTTAGAGGGTAGGGGCGGCAGGTAGCCTAGTGGTTAGAGGGCAGGTAGCCTAGTGGTTAGAAGGGGAGGCAGGTAGCCTAGTGGTTAGAGGGTGTGGATGGCAGGTAGCCTAGTGGTTAGAGGGTGTGGATGGCAGGTAGCCTAGTGGTTAGAGGGGGGAGGCAGGTAGCCTAGTGGTTAGAGGGTGTGGATGGCAGGTAGCCTAGTGGTTAGAGGGTGTGGACGGCAGGTAGCCTAGTGGTTAGAGGGGGAGGCAGGTAGCCTAGTGGTTAGAGCGTTGAGCCAGTAACTGAAAGGTTGCTAGATTAAATCCCAGAGCTGACAAGGTAAAAATCTGTTGTTCTGCCCCTGAACAAGGCAGTTAACCCACTGTTCCTAGGCCGTCATTGAAAATAAGAATGTGTTCTTAACTGACTTGCCTAGTTAACATAAAGGTAAAATATATAAACAATTATAATAAATAAATGGTGTTAGAGTGACATCTTCTGGGTAAAAAAAAGCACTGCACAAAACTGCAGCCTTATCCTCAGTCATAGTCCTTATTGCAGCCTTATCCTCAAGCATGGGCCTTATTGCAGCCTTTTCCTCAAGCATTATCCTTATTGCAGCCTTATCCTCAAGCATGGGCCTTATTGCAGCCTTATCCTCAAGCATGGTCCTTATTGCAGCCTTATCCTCAAGCATTATCCTTATTGCAGCCTTATCCTCAAGCATGGGCCTTATTGCAGCCTTATCCTCAAGCATGGTCCTTATTGCAGCATTATCCTCAGTCATAGTCCTTATTGCAGCCTTTTCCTCAAGCATTATCCTTATTGCAGCCTTATCCTCAAGCATGGGCCTTATTGCAGCCTTATCCTCAAGCATGGTCCTTATTGCAGCCTTATCCTCAAGCATTATCCTTATTGCAGCCTTATCCTCAAGCATGGGCCTTATTGCAGCCTTATCCTCAAGCATGGTCCTTATTGCAGCCTTATCCTCAGTCATAGTCCTTATTGCAGCCTTATCCTCAAGCATTATCCTTATTGCAGCCTTATCCTCAAGCATGGGCCTTATTGCAGCCTTATCCTCAAGCATTATCCTTATTGCAGCTTTATCCTCAGTCATGGTCCTTATTGCAGCCTTATCCTCAGTCATGGTCCTTATTGCAGCCTTATCCTCAAGCATGGGCCTTATTGCAGGGGGGCGGCAGGTAGCCTATTGGTTAGAGCGTTGGACTATAATAAAGGTTGCAAGATCGAATCCCCGAGCTGACAAGGTAAAAATCTTTCATTCTGCCCCTGAACAAGGCAGTTAACCCACTGTTCCTAGGCCGTTATTGAAAATAAGAATTTGTTCTTAACTGACTTGCCTAGTTAAATTAAAAATAATTGCAGGCTTATCCTCAGACATGGTCCTTATTGCATCACTGAGGGGTATATTACAAAGCAGGTTTAATGAGTTAGCCAGGTAACTGACAAGCCAAATCTATCCGAAGGGCCATTTTTACTGGTTGAAGTGTTTTTTTTAAAAGAATATAATGCAGCTGATTTACAATGCTGACGCAAACATGATATTAAGCTGGAGATTCATACGAGCCTTAAAATACAGTATCCAACGGTAGAGTGAAATTCACTAACAAGTAACATGTAAATAGAGGATATATGTTTGTTGTTGTTTCTGACGTTCTATAAACGCTCCCTTGTGTTCTGCCACCAACTTGCCCTCATGCAGCAACATTTGCAACCACAGAAAGGGGTCCGTTAGATGTGCTTTTAGATCATACCACCAGGGGGCGGTATCATCCTTCGTATTGAAAACCACACGTTTCCAGGCAACCCATAAGGAGTAGGAACTTGCCCCTTATTAAGTGAATATTAATTGTATTTACTTGATTCCTCACAGCGAAAAGAAGTAGGGTGAACCGTCAATGCTGATCTATGGTCCGTGGTGCATGTTCTCCGGTGTTAGTATAGGGGCTCCCGAATGGCACTTCATCTCAGTGAATAGAGGCGTCGCTACAGACCCTGGTTCGATTCCAAGCTGCATCACAACTGGCCGTGATCGGGAGTCCCATAGGGCGGCGCACAACTGGCCCAGCGTCGTCCTGGTTAAGGGTTTGGCCGGGGGGTAGGCCGTCATTATGAAAATAAGAATTTGTTCTTAACCGACTTGTCTCGTTAAAAGTAGTGTGCTATATAGGGAATAGTGTGCCATTGAGGACGCACTCGAGATAAGGAAGATGATATTGATGTTTTATGTGTCAGCAGGACTAGACGGAATCTGTGGCGAATGTTGTTTAGTCAATAGACTTCATCGGTCTGGATAACTAATCAATAATCAATAATCAATAATGAAGCTATTTATGTTTTATAGTCACTCTTGCTTTGATGTGTGTGTGTGTGTGTGTGTGTGTGTGTGTGTGTGTGTGTGTGTGTGTGTGTGTGTGTGTGTGTGTGTGTGTGTGTGTGTGTGTGTGTGTGTGTGTGTGTGTGTGTGTGTGTGTGTAAAGGTCAGCCATATTTTTAGTCTCTGCTGGATAGCGAACAGCTGCAGAATAGAGTGCTTATCCAATGGCAACACCAGATATCACAAAGATGCCAAATTCCTGGGCTGTGATTGGCAACTTTTAGTGATTACAACCAAAGCGCCTGGCGGCCTATATACTTGTACTATCAGTGTGACCAGAGATCTGCTGGCCCCACTGATAGTACAAGTATATAGGCCATTCCCTATATAGGGAGTATATATATTACAGGAGGAGGAGGCCATTCTCTATATAGGGAGTGTATATATTACAGGAGGAGAAGGCCATTCCCTATATAGGGAGTATATATATTACAGGAGGACACAGGCCATTCCCTTTATAGGGAGTATATATATTACAGGAGGAGAGAGGCCATTCCCTATATAGGGAGTATATATATTACAGGAGGAGAGAGGCCATTCTCTATATAGGGAGTATATATATTACAGGAGGACACAGGCCATTCTCTATATAGGGAGTATATATATTACAGGAGGAGAGAGGCCATTCCCTATATAGGGAGTATATATATTACAGGAGGAAACAGGCCATTCTCTATATAGGGAGTATATATATTACAGGAGGAGAAGGCCATTCCCTATATAGGGAGTATATATATTACAGGAGGACACAGGCCATTCCCTTTATAGGGAGTATATATATTACAGGAGGAGAGAGGCCATTCTCTATATAGGGAGTATATATATTACAGGAGGACACAGGCCATTCTCTATATAGGGAGTATATATATTACAGGAGGACACAGGCCATTCCCTTTATAGGGAGTATATATATTACAGGAGGAAACAGGCCATTCTCTATATAGGGAGTATATATTACAGGAGGACACAGGCCATTCTCTATATAGGGAGTATATATATTACAGGAGGAGAAGGCCATTCCCTATATAGGGAGTATATATATTACAGGAGGAGAGAGGCCATTCCCTATACAGGGAGTATATATATTACAGGAGGAGAAGGCCATTCCCTATATAGGGAGTATATATATTACAGGAGGAGAGAGGCCATTCCCTTTATAGGGAGTATATATATTACAGGAGGAGAGAGGCCATTCTCTATATAGGGAGTATATATATTACAGGAGGAGAAGGCCATTCCCTATATAGGGAGTATATATATTACAGGAGGAAACAGGCCATTCTCTATATAGGGAGTATATATTACAGGAGGACACAGGCCATTCTCTATATAGGGAGTATATATATTACAGGAGGAGAAGGCCATTCCCTATACAGGGAGTATATATATTACAGGAGGAGAAGGCCATTCCCTATATAGGGAGTATATATATTACAGGAGGAGAGAGGCCATTCCCTTTATAGGGAGTATATATATTACAGGAGGAGAGAGGCCATTCTCTATATAGGGAGTATATATATTACAGGAGGAGAAGGCCATTCCCTATATAGGGAGTATATATATTACAGGAGGAAACAGGCCAAGACTCCAAGCTGATGCTTAGTTTGAGGAGGTTGGGTTTCTGTCCCAAATGGAACCCTATTTCCTATATAGTGCACTACTTTGGACCAGAGCCCTATGGACCAGAGCCCTATGGACCAGAACCCTATGGACCAGAACCCTATGGACCAGAACCCTATTGATCAGAGCCCTATGGACCAGAACTCTATGGACCAGAGCCCTATGGACCAGAACTCTATGGACCAGAACCCTATGGACCAGAACCCTATGGACCAGAACCCTATTGATCAGAACCCTATGGACCAGAACTCTATGGACCAGAGCCCTATGGACCAGAACCCTATGGACCAGAACTCTATGGACCAAAACCCTGTGGACCAGAACCCTATGGACCAGAACTCTATGGACCAGAACCCTATGGACCAGAACCCTATTGATCAGAGCCATATGGACTAGAACCCTATGGACCAGAACCCTATGGACCAGAACTCTATGGACCAGAACCCTATGGACCAGAACCCTATGGACCAAAACCCTATTGATCAGAACCCTATGGACCAGAACCCTATTGATCAGAACCCTATGGACCAGAACCCTATGGACCAGAACCCTATGGACCAGAACCCTATTGATCAGAACCCTATGGACCAGAACCCTATGCGAATAGGGTACCATTTGGAATACAGCCTGTGTTTTCAGTTGTCGTAATAGAAGGCTATTAGGACATGCTAAAGCTACTATTGTCATTATGTGATATGATTTATATGTGTGGTGGAATGTAGAATATACACTGAACAGAAATATAAACGCAACATGTAAAGTGTTGGTCCCATGTTTCCTGAGCTAAAATTAATGTTCCATTTGCTTCTTTCTCTCAAATTTGTTTACATCCCTGTTAGTGAGCATTTTTCCTTCGCCAAGATAATCCATCCAACTGACAGGTGTGGCATAGCAAGAAGCTGATTAAACAGTATGACCATTACACAGGTGCACCTTGTGCTGGGGACAATAAAAGGCCACTCTAAAATGTGCAGTTTTGTCACTGAACACAAGGCCACAGATGTCTCAAGTTTTGAGGGAGCGTGTAATTGACATGCTGACTGCAGGAATGTCCATCAGAGCTGTTGCCAGATAATTTTATGTTCATTTCTATACCATAAGTTATCTTTAGAGAATTTGGCAGTATGTCCAACCGGCTTCAAAACCACAGACCATGTGTATGGCATCGTCTGGGCGAGCGGTTTTCTGATGTCAACGTTGTGAACAGAGTGCCCCATGGTGGCGGTGGGGTTATGGTATGGGGCAGGCATAAGCTACGGACAACGAACACAATTGCATTTTATTGATGGCGATTTGAATGCACAGAGATACCGTGTCGAGATCCTGAGGCCCCATTGTCGTGCCATTCATCCGCTGCCGTCACTTTATGTTCCAGCATGATAATGCACGGCCCCAGACTACCGATTGAGCGATTCCATAATGTGGCAGGTGTGTCTAGGGTTTAAAATCCCAGTAAACCTCTCCAAAATTCCCAGGTTTTCCAGAAATCCTGGTCGGGAAGGAACTGGATTTCTTGCTAATTCCCTCCTGCTTCTGGTATAATTCCAACCGGGATTTCTGGAAAACCTGGGAATTTTGTGAAAATTCCAGAACTTTTGCAAACCTAGGTAGGTGTGGTGGACGGGTTTATGATTGTATGAAGAAATTATGTTCGTTAAATAAGATGAAATGTCACAAAATAAATATTTAACACGTTTATTTCTTAACAGCTTTTTTTTTGGCTTTCCTGAAATCTGAATTGTTGCAACATTTGTACACATATTGTAAAAAAAAAAACGAACTTAAAAAAACTAACATTTTAAGCATGAGTGACGATGACATGCCAAACATACCCAGGGATATGTAATAGGATTGGGATGGGTTAAATCCTATGGATACTTGCTCATACCATATACAGTATACACTGAGTACAAAGCATTAGGAACACGTGCTCTTTCTATGACATAGACTGACCAGGTGAAGCCAATTGACATTTACTCCTGAGGTGCTGACCTGTTGCACCCTCTACAACCACTGTGATTATTATTATCTGACCCTGTTGGTCATCTATGAACATTTGAACATCTTGAAGAACAATCTGGCTTTAATAGCCATGTTCTGTTATAATCTCCACCTGGCACAGCCAGAAGAGGACTGGCTACTCCTCAGAGCCTGGTTCCTCTCTACCCGGCACAGCCAGAAGAGGACTGGCTACTCCTCAGAGCCTGGTTCCTCTCTACCCGGCACAGCCAGAAGAGGACTGGCTACTCCTCAGAGCCTGGTTCCTCTCTACCCGGCACAGCCAGAGGAGGACTGGCTACTCCTCAGAGCCTGGTTCCTCTCTAGGTTTCTTCCTAGGTTCCTGCCTTTCTAGGGAGTTTTTCCTAGCCACCGTGCTTCTACATCTGCATTGCTTGCTGTTTGGTGTTTTAGGCTGGGCTTCTGTATAAGTACTGTGACATCTGCTTTATAAATACATTTCATTCATTGATTGATTGACATCCAGCCAACTTGACACAACTCAGGGAAGCATTGGAGTCAACATGGGCCAGCATCCCTGTGGGACACTTTCAACACCTTTTAGAGTCCACGCCCTGACGAACTGAATCTGTTATGAGGGCAAAAGGTGTTTCTTAATTATTTTATTTTTTTACACACAGTGTAAAAGACAGTATTATTAATGACGTATAGATCACCTTATAGTAATGCCATTATGCTATTCAAGGTACAATCGGAGGAAAAAGGTTAGGGTTTAAGTCTCTAATAACACCCTATGTAGTTTAGTACACTACGCCCATATGGCGTTGGTCAAACGTAGTGCGCTATAAATGGAATAGGGTGCCGTTAAGGACACACGTTAGGGTTTTGACTTTGTGGCAATTGTTTCCTTGTGAAATGGAACTTGGGGAGGATAATGTACTTTTCCATTGAATCCTTGATTATCACTAGGGAAGACTGGTCTATGTGATGGGGAGTTAGTAGGGGCTGCTGGGTATTCAGAAGAAAAAAAAATCCTACCAATTCTTATACATCGTTTTGTGTGCAGTAGCTAAAGCTGCAATCTGTAAAAAAAAAATCGGCAACTCAAACAAATTCACATAGAAATGTGAGTTACACAATTGGAGCTGTCCTCATTGAAAGCCAGTTTAAGAAGTAGTAGATATGTTCTATGTGCTCGATTTCTATGCTTCCCATTCTTACGTTTTTATTTTTGAGTCTTTTACTTTCGGGTTTTGTACACCAACTTCAAAACAGCTGAAAATACAATATTTTTGGTTACGAAAAATATATTTCACAGCGGTTTAGATGGTACAATGATTCTCTACACTGTACTTGCTTGTTTTGTCACAAACTAAAATTAGGCAAACTATTGGATTTTTAGCAACCAGGAAATGGCGAAGTGATTTCTGCATGTTGCACCTTTAACAATTTGTGCTTGATATCTGAAGTTTTAATTTGAGTGTAGAGGCTGGGTGTACTGTAGACCAAAAATGTGAAATAGGGAAGTTACTGTAGCTATAAGAGTAACATAATAACATAGTAAACAAAGTTAAATAATTATATTTAGCAAATCATTAAATTATCGTAGCAAAGTAATTTTCTTTTTTTGAAACTATAAACGGTCACATTCAGTGTTTCACTTGCAGTAGCAATTATCCATAAAATCAAACTAACATTTGAAACTTAATTCACTGTGTTCGAAATGAAATACCATTGATCAGTATTAAGCATCATGACACAATTGGAGTTACACTGACCGTGTCCGAATACCCAAATTTAAAATAGTAAATAGTAGGTTTCTTAAATATGCAGAAAGAAAAAAATATAAAAAGTTTTATAGTATGTGACGTTTTGAAAATCGAGTATAATTTAAATGCCCAGATCTCATAGTCATTTGGCTTTTGATGAAATTGAATTCGCTGCACACTATTCAGGAAGAGAATCCTCTTTTTTCTTTTCACGTGTTCGACAAACAGCTGATAAACAGAATAAGGGGATGCGCTCTACAACATGTACCAATGGCGGGGAACAAGGGTGATGCGCAGTCGATGCCACCTTCTCAGTGCGGATGAGTAGTACGTTGATATTTGTCACTTACTGCGTACATTCTTACTAAACAGTGCGTTTTAAATAGCGTTTAGTACGTTCAGTACACAATATTTAGTTTAAGTAGTAGGCAAGTCAGATTTCGGACACGACCAGTGACTACCTTTTTCCAAACCACAAACATTTCAACCAAAGACAACGGTCAGTTCACGGGGAAAAGCTGAATGTTTAAAGTGCATTTAGGGTCAAACTATTGGCATCATCTGAGTGATGATTGGTTCTAGAGATGACTGAGGACGGATTCAATCCCGTCGCGCTTTGTCGACAATGCTCTTTTTAAAAAGGTAACACTCCCGCATTCACAGGCAATCACATTCACAGTAAACACTGCAAATGTCAGCTAAATCGGAAAATGTCAAGCAAACTTTAACACGGATCTAACGCAGATCAAATCGCGTCCGGCCTGAGTCTGTTAGCATTAGCCAACTCCATTGTAGCACACCAAGGTGTTAGCATTAGCCAACTCCATTGTAGCACACCAAGGTGTTAGCATTAGCCAACACCATTGTAGCACACCAAGGTGTTAGCATTAGCCATCTTCATTGTAGCACACCAAGGTGTTAGCATTAGCCAACTCCATTGTAGCACAACAAGGTATTAGCATTAGCCAACTCCATTGTAGCACACCAAGGTGTTAGCATTAGCCAACTTCATTGTAGCACACCAAGGTGTTAGCATTAGCCAACTCCATTGTAGCACACCAAGGTGTTAGCATTAGCCAACACCATTGTAGCACACCAAGGTGTTAGCATTAGCCAACTCCATTGTAGCACACCAAGGTGTTAGCATTAGCCAACTCCATTGTAGCACACCAAGGTGTTAGCATTAGCCAACTCCATTGTTGCACACCAAGGTGTTAGCATTAGCCAACTCCATTGTAGCACACCAAGGTGTTAGCATTAGCCAACTTCATTGCAGCACACCAAGGTGTTAGCATTAGCCAAAAGACAACTATAACCTTCAGACCAGGAAATGGTTTCACCATTCTTATAACCTTTAAAAAATATATATATATAAAAAATGGTCAACTGTGTTATCCACTTGGACCTTCATTAAAATCAATTAAAAGTTGAATTCCCCACATTTCAATAATTTCAGCTGTGTTAAGGCTTTACATTTTTTTTTACTAAATATATATTTTGAAAAAACAGAACTGTAGTTTTTCCAATAATAAATGGAAGCACCTGTGAAAAAACAAAAACAAGAACAACTTTAATACTCTTTAATAATACAGCTCTAACTCAGACTGACTGGTGCTGAAATCATCGTCAGCCATCTTGGCTCTCCATGTCCCCCAGTTTCTGTGTCTCTCTATGTCTCTATGGTGACCACCAGGCTGCCCAATGGCAGGCCAGCACCTTTTATTTGTCTGTATGTGTCTCACTGGGTGTGGTTGGAGGAGGGCTGAGGGAATGGACCCACTACCCTCGTAGCCCAGGGTTTGGGCCAGGGAGTCTACCTGCACCTCTATCTGTTACTGTTGGTTCTGGAGGTGCTGGCCCACTACCAACACATTCCCCTGGGGGGGGGGGGCAGTCTGAGGCAGGCTCCCAGTGATGCTGGTGGTAGTGGTGGAGGCCTGTATTGTGGGCTTCATTGTCTGTGTCTGTGGGGAGAGGAGGAGGTAGCCTTGGGCCTCTTCCTCCCAGCTCCGTCCTCCTCTCCAGGTCATCGTGTCACTCCTCCTTCTCCGTCAGCCCATTGTTCCTGTTCCCACTGAAGACTAGCCCCCCCCCGCTGTCAAGCCCCTCCTCCAGCTGATGGGCCATTCACGTGTAACCACGGGCAACCACCTCCCCCCTCAGGCCCCTCCCCCTCCTCTGATCCGCTGACCTCACATCGCAGACACCACCTGAGGTTAGTCTCATCCGGGAGGTGATTCATAGATTGTAGTTGACCTCTAACCTCTGAGTCGCGGGATATGTGGGTGGTACTGAGGAGGTGGTGGTGGTGGTGGGGGGGGGGGGGTGGGGGGGTGCTTGGGGCAAGAGGGGTGGTGCGGGGGGTCTCTGGGAGTCCCACTGTGGCCCAGTTCAGGGTGACCAGGCCTGGCCAGATGTCCTTTTCCTCCGCTGCCCTCCTCCAGCCCCACGGCCCCGGGCCCCGGCCCCCTGCTCAAACGCAGGGTCATCCTTAAAGTCAAGCTTACGGGGTCGTCGTCGTTGTTTTTTCTCCAGTTGGTCTAAAAGGTGTAGCAGAAACATGATCAACATCCTTCTGGAAGATGTACCAGTCGTCCTGTCTGGGCTGTAGTCACTCCACCTCCTTCTCCCTCAGGTTGGGCAGCTTAACCCGCTCGTCCGTCCCAGACTGGCTGAGTGCTGTGGGGGAGGGGGGAAGAGGGTCAGGGTCTGGAGGTATGGGTGTGTAGTACTGGTAGTTTGTGGTTGCAGTCATGCCCAGCCCAACATTAGTACCCAGCCCAACATTAGTATCCAGCCCAACATTAGTACCCAGCCCAACATTAGTATCCAGCCCAACATTAGTACCCAGCCCAACATTAGTATCCAGCCCAACATTAGTATCCAGCCCAACATTAGTATCCAGCCCAACATTAGTACCCAGCCCAACATTAGTACCCAGCCCAACATTAGTACCCAGCCCAACATTAGTACCAGCCCAACATTAGTACCCAGCCCAACATTAGTACCCAGCCCAACATTAGTACCCAGCCCAACATTAGTATCCAGCCCAACATTAGTATCCAGCCCAACATTAGTATCCAGCCCAACATTAGTACCCAGCCCAACATTAGTACCCAGCCCAACATTAGTACCCAGCCCACCATTAGTACCCAGCCCACCATTAGTACCCAGCCCACCATTAGTACCCAGCCCAACATTAGTACCAGCCCAACATTAGTACCCAGCCCAACATTAGTACCCAGCCCAACATTAGTATCCAGCCCAACATTAGTACCCAGCCCAACATTAGTACCCAGCCCAACATTAGTATCCAGCCCAACATTAGTACCCAGCCCAACATTAGTACCCAGCCCAACATTAGTATCCAGCCCAACATTAGTATCCAGCCCAACATTAGTACCCAGCCCAACATTAGTACCCAGCCCAACATTAGTACCCAGCCCAACATTAGTACCCAGCCCAACATTAGTATCCAGCCTGTAGCCTCCCCTATGGCACCCAGCTCAGCCCCATAGGATTAGGGCCACCTGTCTGTCTGTCTGTCTGTCTGTCTGTCTGTCTGTCTGTCTGTCTGTCTGTCTGTCTGTCTGTCTGTCTGTCTGTCTGTCTGTCTGTCTGTCTGTCTGTCTGTCTGTCTGTCTGTCTGTCTGTCTGTCTGTCTGTCTGTCTGTCTGTCTGTCTGTCTGTCTGTCTGTCTGTCACAGCCCTGATGCATGGAGGAGCACAGAGACGGGCTGAAGACAAACCTGTGCCTCAACCAGAAGATAAAGACAGTTTTGTTCTGACTGGAAGTCCCTCTGGATAAGAATATCATCTTAAATGAAACAAAATGTAAAGATGCAACGATGATACCCCTCAGACTTCATGGTGACGTGATGACAAACTACTTTCAATTAAGAAGAAATCTAAAAAATCGTGTCAACTAATCGATTATTAGTGAACATAGTTTCCCAGGCATGCAGTCATAAACCAAGCAGCTCCAACACCTCATTGATTATTAGTGGGAATTAGTCAATGAGTCGGCCCTTGCAGTTATTAGGGAGAGAAGCCTCTTTCAGAGAGAGAGAGAGAGAGAGAGAGTCTGTTTCCCAAGTGGCGCACTATGTAGTGCACTTTAGACCAGAGCCCTAAGGGCCCTAAGGGTTCTGGTCAAAAGTGCATTATATTGGTAATAGTGTACCATTGGGACACATACAGAGAGATCGTAAAAGAAGGGTGGATACCTGTGTGCTTCGTAGCTGTCTCCATCTTTACCTCCTGATCAGGAAAATAAGATCCAATGTTAGTTAAGAGATGTGGGGGGGATAAGAAAAATAACAAATCATTCACATTGGAGATGTCTCTTCATGAACAGGACAACCCAGCATCTCTCTGCCCTAGAGGAGAACTGATGGTTCTCTTAGAGTATAGATGGAGAGACAACGGAGGAGAGGAGGAGCAGGACAGGGCTCTGGGGGAGAGGAGGAGCAGGACAGGGCTCTGGGGGAGAGGAGGAGCAGGACAGGGCTCTGGGGGAGAGGAGGAGCAGGACAGGGCTCTGGGGGAGAGGAGGAGCAGGACAGGGCTCTGGGGGAGAGGAGGAGCAGGACAGGGCTCTGGTGGAGAGGAGGAGCAGGATAAGGCTCTGGTGGAGAGGATGGAGGAATATTTGATTGGGTTGGATGGATAGAAAGATTGATGGATGGTGAGATTGGGAAGGACATAGCTAGTGGGATGATGTGGGTACAGAAACACTCTCCTTTTACCCTCTGTAGCTGTGACATGGCTGATGTTCAGTTAGCTGCCAGTGATGAGGTAACGCTCCCAGTAATATAATTCCTGCCTGGAATCATGACTGGCACAGTGATGAAACGGGCAGCTTTAACCAACATGAAGACACAAACGCCCTGGCACTGTGGGCATACACAGACACATACTGTATGCCAATCTAACTTTCCGGGTTCATTGAGTTTCTCCGTCTTAGGCCCCTGGAGGTCCCTTGAAACCCTATGCTTCTGTGCCCAATCTCTCTCTCTCTCCCTCTTCCTCTCCCTCTTCCTCCTCCTCTCCCTCTTCCTCCTCCTCTCCCTGTTTCTCTGTGGTCAGGATGTGGGGTTTCTATCATCTGTCCTTCAGCACTGCTGCCTCTGACTCCTCCTCTGTCTTCTCCTCTCTCCTCCTCTGTCTTCTCCTCTCTCCTCCTCTGACTTCTCCACTCCTCCTCTGTTTTCTCCTCTCTCCTCCTCTGTCTTCTCCTCTCTCCTCCTCTGTCTTCTCTACTCTCCTCCTCTGACTCCTCTGTTTTCTCCTCTCTCCTCCTCTGTCTTCTCTACTCTCCTCCTCTGTCTTCTCCTCTCTCCTCCTCTGTCTTCTCCTCTCTCCTCCTCTGTCTTCTCCTCTCTCCTCCTCTGTCTTCTCCTCTCTCCTCCTCTGACTCCTCATCTGTCTCCTCCTTTGTCTCCTCCTTTGTCTCCTCCTTTGTCTCCTCCTGTCTCCTCCTCTTCACAACATTGAAGTGTAAGAGGCCTCCATTTTTTTTTAAATGGACTGGATCTTTATACTTACCACCTGGGTCCTGTTTTAGTACTAATGAAATCAGACCTTGTTGAGTACCTTAATGTCCACCATTTTTATAGGAGTAATTAAAACATGCAAATAATGGAGTAGTAGTACTAAAAGTAGCACTAATAGTAGTACTGTAGTATCACTGTAGTAGTACCAATAGACGTACTGTAGTATCACTGTAGTAGTACTAATGGACATACTGTAGTAGCACTGTAGTATCACTGTAGTAGTACTAATAGGAGTACTGTAGTATCACTGTAGTAGTACTGATGGACATACTGTTGTAGTACTGTAGTAGTACTAATAGGAGTACTGTAGTATCACTGTAGTATTACTAATAGTACTGTAGTATCAATGTAGTAGTACTAATGGTAGTACTGTAGCATAACAGTATTGGTACTGTAGTATCACTGTATTATCACCATAATAGTACTAATAGTAGTACTGTAGTAGCACGGTAGTAGTACTAATAGTAATACTGTAGAAGAACTGTAATAATACTAAAATTAGTACTGTAGTAGCGCTGTAGTAGTACTAATATATGTACTGTAGTAGCACTGTAGTAGTATTAATAGTAGTACTGTTGTATCACTGTAGTAGTACTAATAGACGTACTGTAGTATCACTGTAGTAGTACTAATGGACATACTGTTGTAGTACTGTAGTAGTACTAATATGAGTACTGTAGTATCACTGTAGTATTACTAATAGTACTGTAGTATCAATGTAGTAGTACAATTGGTAGTACTGTAGTATAACTGTATTGGTACTGTAGTATCACTGTATTGTCACCATAATAGTACTAATAGTAGTACTGTAGTAGCACGGTAGTAGTACTAATATTAGTAATGTAGTAGTACTGTAGTACTAATGTATTTTGCCTCTAGCAGTACTACTAGTAGTACTGTAGTAGCACTGTAGTAGTACTAATAGTAGTACTGTAGTTTGACTGTAGTAGTACTGTAGTAGCATTGTAGTAGTACTAATAGTAGTACTGT
Organism: Salmo salar; assembly: GCF_905237065.1. NCBI lineage: Eukaryota > Metazoa > Chordata > Actinopteri > Salmoniformes > Salmonidae > Salmo > Salmo salar. The sequence goes on along the minus strand of NC_059460.1, from coordinate 81,870,409 downwards.
AGTTTGACTGTAGTAGCACTGTAGTAGTACTAATAGTAGTACTGTATTTTGACTGTAGTAGCACTAATCGTAGTACTGTAGTAGCACTAATAGTAGCAACGTAGTGTCATTGTATTATCACCATAATAGTACTAATAGTAGTACTGTAGTAGCACTGTGGTAGTACAGTACTACTGTAGTTTGACTGTAGTAGTACAGTAGTAGTACTGTAATAGTACTAATAGTAGGACAGTAGTATCACTGTAGTAGTACTAATAGTAGTACAGTAGTATCACGGTAGTAGTGTGTTTACCTGTTGAGTCCAGCCCTTTGGGTCTGGGGTTACACTGCTTGTATCCCTGGCAGCTCCTCATCTCCATCAGCTGGGAATGAAGGGTGTTCAGCACCTCTCTATCCACTGAATACACTGTGTTGGTCAACTATAACACACACACTCACACACGCACAGACACGGACACGCACAGACACACACACACACACACTCACACACACACAGACAGGCACAGACAACCACAAACAGACACACACAGATACACACATGGAGGCACACACAGACAGACACAGACAGACAGACAGACAGACACTTCAATACATAGTTTTCGATAGACAGAAAATATAAACTGTTACAGAAAGGTATCTGGAAGGGGAGGAGTCCACTCACCTGATAGGGGTCGCGGTTGAGGTCAAAGTACTCGAGGAAGCCCGTGGCGAACTCACAGAACAGGGTGTTGTGCGTCTCGTTGATGGTCCTCACGCACCAGTAGGTGTTGTTGTTGGAACTGGTGCAGGCACAGAACCCTCCGACTGGTGGATTAGAGGAAGGACAGACCAGGGTTAACTACTAACTAGAACACAACCTGGAGGATTAGAGGAAGGACAGACCAGGGTTAACTACTAACTAGAACACAACCTGGAGGATTAGAGGAAGGACAGACCAGGGTTAACTACTAACTAGAACACAACCTGGAGGATTAGAGGAAGAACAGACCAGGGTTAACTACTAACTAGAACACAACCTGGTGGATTAGAGGAAGGACAGACCAGGGTTAACTACTAACTAGAACACAACCTGGAGGATTAGAGGAAGGACAGACCAGGGTTAACTACTAACTAGAACACAACCTGGAGGATTAGAGGAAGGACAGACCAGGGTTAACTACTAACTAGTACACAACCTGGAGGATTAGAGGAAGGACAGACCAGGGTTAACTACTAACTAGAACACAACCTGGAGGATTAGAGGAAGGACAGACCAGGGTTAACTACTAACTAGAACACAACCTGGAGGATTAGAGGAAGAACAGACCAGGGTTAACTACTAACTAGTACACAACCTGGAGGATTAGAGGAAGGACAGACCAGGGTTAACTACTAACTAGAACACAACCTGGAGGATTAGAGGAAGGACAGACCAGGGTTAACTACTAACTAGAACACAACCTGGAGGATTAGAGGAAGGACAGACCAGGGTTAACTACTAACTAGAACACAACCTGGAGGATTAGAGGAAGAACAGACCAGGGTTAACTACTAACTAGAACACAACCTGGTGGATTAGAGGAAGGACAGACCAGGGTTAACTACTAACTAGAACACAACCTGGAGGATTAGAGGAAGGACAGACCAGGGTTAACTACTAACTAGAACACAACCTGGAGGATTAGAGGAAGGACAGACCAGGGTTAACTACTAACTAGTACACAACCTGGAGGATTAGAGGAAGGACAGACCAGGGTTAACTACTAACTAGAACACAACCTGGAGGATTAGAGGAAGGACAGACCAGGGTTAACTACTAACTAGAACACAACCTGGAGGATTAGAGGAAGAACAGACCAGGGTTAACTACTAACTAGTACACAACCTGGAGGATTAGAGGAAGGACAGACCAGGGTTAACTACTAACTAGAACACAACCTGGAGGATTAGAGGAAGGACAGACCAGGGTTAACTACTAACTAGAACACAACGTGGTGGATTAGAGGAAGGACAGACCAGGGTTAACTACTAACTAGAACACAACCTGGAGGATTAGAGGAAGGACAGACCAGGGTTAACTACTAACTAGAACACAACCTGGAGGATTAGAGGAAGAACAGACCAGGGTTAACTACTAACTAGAACACAACCTGGTGGATTAGAGGAAGGACAGACCAGGGTTAACTACTAACTAGTACACAACCTGGAGGATTAGAGGAAGGACAGACCAGGGTTAACTACTAACTAGAACACAACCTGGAGGATTAGAGGAAGGACAGACCAGGGTTAACTACTAACTAGAACACAACCTGGAGGATTAGAGGAAGGACAGACCAGGGTTAACTACTAACTAGAACACAACCTGGAGGATTAGAGGAAGGACAGACCAGGGTTAACTACTAACTAGAACACAACCTGGAGGATTAGAGGAAGGACAGACCAGGGTTAACTACTAACTAGAACACAACCTGGAGGATTAGAGGAAGGACAGACCAGGGTTAACTTCTAACTAGAACACAACCTGGAGGATTAGAGGAAGGACAGACCAGGGTTAACTACTAACTAGAACACAACCTGGTGGATTAGAGGAAGGACAGACCAGGGTTAACTACTAACTAGAACACAACCTGGAGGATTAGAGGAAGAACAGACCAGGGTTAACTACTAACTAGAACACAACCTGGAGGATTAGAGGAAGGACAGACCAGGGTTAACTACTAACTAGAACACAACCTGGAGGATTAGAGGAAGGACAGACCAGGGTTAACTACTAACTAGAACACAACCTGGAGGATTAGAGGAAGGACAGACCAGGGTTAACTACTAACTAGTACACAACCTGGAGGATTAGAGGAAGGACAGACCAGGGTTAACTACTAACTAGAACACAACCTGGAGGATTAGAGGAAGGACAGACCAGGGTTAACTACTAACTAGAACACAACCTGGAGGATTAGAGGAAGAACAGACCAGGGTTAACTACTAACTAGAACACAACGTGGTGGATTAGAGGAAGGACAGACCAGGGTTAACTACTAACTAGAACACAACCTGGAGGATTAGAGGAAGGACAGACCAGGGTTAACTACTAACTAGAACACAACCTGGAGGATTAGAGGAAGGACAGACCAGGGTTAACTACTAACTAGAACACAACCTGGAGGATTAGAGGAAGGACAGACCAGGGTTAACTACTAACTAGAACACAACCTGGAGGATTAGAGGAAGAACAGACCAGGGTTAACTACTAACTAGAACACAACCTGGAGGATTAGAGGAAGGACAGACCAGGGTTAACTACTAACTAGAACACAACCTGGAGGATTAGAGGAAGGACAGACCAGGGTTAACTACTAACTAGAACACAACCTGGAGGATTAGAGGAAGGACAGACCAGGGTTAACTACTAACTAGTACACAACCTGGAGGATTAGAGGAAGGACAGACCAGGGTTAACTACTAACTAGAACACAACCTGGAGGATTAGAGGAAGGACAGACCAGGGTTAACTACTAACTAGAACACAACCTGGTGGATTAGAGGAAGGACAGACCAGGGTTAACTACTAACTAGAACACAACCTGGAGGATTAGAGGAAGGACAGACCAGGGTTAACTACTAACTAGAACACAACCTGGAGGATTAGAGGAAGGACAGACCAGGGTTAACTACTAACTAGAACACAACCTGGAGGATTAGAGGAAGGACAGACCAGGGTTAACTACTAACTAGAACACAACCTGGAGGATTAGAGGAAGGACAGACCAGGGTTAACTACTAACTAGAACACAACCTGGAGCATTAGAGGAAGAACAGACCAGGGTTAACTACTAACTAGAACACAACCTGGAGGATTAGAGGAAGGACAGACCAGGGTTAACTACTAACTAGTACACAACCTGGAGGATTAGAGGAAGGACAGACCAGGGTTAACTACTAACTAGTACACAACCTGGAGGATTAGAGGAAGGACAGACCAGGGTTAACTACTAACTAGAACACAACCTGGAGGATTAGAGGAAGGACAGACCAGGGTTAACTACTAACTAGAACACAACCTGGAGGATTAGAGGAAGGACAGACCAGGGTTAACTACTAACTAGTACACAACCTGGAGGATTAGAGGAAGGACAGACCAGGGTTAACTACTAACTAGAACACAACCTGGAGGATTAGAGGAAGGACAGACCAGGGTTAACTACTAACTAGAACACAACCTGGAGGATTAGAGGAAGGACAGACCAGGGTTAACTACTAACTAGAACACAACCTGGAGGATTAGAGGAAGGACAGACCAGGGTTAACTACTAACTAGAACACAACCTGGAGGATTAGAGGAAGGACAGACCAGGGTTAACTACTAACTAGAACACAACCTGGAGGATTAGAGGAAGGACAGACCAGGGTTAACTACTAACTAGAACACAACCTGGTGGATTAGAGGAAGGACAGACCAGGGTTAACTACTAACTAGAACACAACCTGGAGGATTAGAGGAAGAACAGACCAGGGTTAACTACTAACTAGAACACAACCTGGAGGATTAGAGGAAGGACAGACCAGGGTTAACTACTAACTAGAACACAACCTGGAGGATTAGAGGAAGGACAGACCAGGGTTAACTACTAACTAGAACACAACCTGGAGGATTAGAGGAAGGACAGACCAGGGTTAACTACTAACTAGTACACAACCTGGAGGATTAGAGGAAGGACAGACCAGGGTTAACTACTAACTAGAACACAACCTGGAGGATTAGAGGAAGGACAGACCAGGGTTAACTACTAACTAGAACACAACCTGGAGGATTAGAGGAAGGACAGACCAGGGTTAACTACTAACTAGAACACAACCTGGTGGATTAGAGGAAGGACAGACCAGGGTTAACTACTAACTAGAACACAACCTGGAGGATTAGAGGAAGAACAGACCAGGGTTAACTACTAACTAGAACACAACCTGGAGGATTAGAGGAAGGACAGACCAGGGTTAACTACTAACTAGAACACAACCTGGAGGATTAGAGGAAGGACAGACCAGGGTTAACTACTAACTAGAACACAACCTGGAGGATTAGAGGAAGGACAGACCAGGGTTAACTACTAACTAGAACACAACCTGGAGGATTAGAGGAAGGACAGACCAGGGTTAACTACTAACTAGTACACAACCTGGAGGATTAGAGGAAGGACAGACCAGGGTTAACTACTAACTAGAACACAACCTGGAGGATTAGAGGAAGGACAGACCAGGGTTAACTACTAACTAGAACACAACCTGGTGGATTAGAGGAAGGACAGACCAGGGTTAACTACTAACTAGAACACAACCTGGAGGATTAGAGGAAGGACAGACCAGGGTTAACTACTAACTAGAACACAACCTGGAGGATTAGAGGAAGGACAGACCAGGGTTAACTACTAACTAGAACACAACCTGGAGGATTAGAGGAAGGACAGACCAGGGTTAACTACTAACTAGAACACAACCTGGAGGATTAGAGGAAGGACAGACCAGGGTTAACTACTAACTAGAACACAACCTGGAGGATTAGAGGAAGAACAGACCAGGGTTAACTACTAACTAGAACACAACCTGGAGGATTAGAGGAAGGACAGACCAGGGTTAACTACTAACTAGAACACAACCTGGAGGATTAGAGGAAGGACAGACCAGGGTTAACTACTAACTAGTACACAACCTGGAGGATTAGAGGAAGGACAGACCAGGGTTAACTACTAACTAGAACACAACCTGGAGGATTAGAGGAAGGACAGACCAGGGTTAACTACTAACTAGAACACAACCTGGAGGATTAGAGGAAGGACAGACCAGGGTTAACTACTAACTAGAACACAACCTGGAGGATTAGAGGAAGGACAGACCAGGGTTAACTACTAACTAGAACACAACCTGGAGGATTAGAGGAAGGACAGACCAGGGTTAACTACTAACTAGAACACAACCTGGAGGATTAGAGGAAGGACAGACCAGGGTTAACTACTAACTAGAACACAACCTGGAGGATTAGAGGAAGGACAGACCAGGGTTAACTACTAACTAGAACACAACGTGGTGGATTAGAGGAAGGACAGACCAGGGTTAACTACTAACTAGAACACAACCTGGAGGATTAGAGGAAGGACAGACCAGGGTTAACTACTAACTAGAACACAACCTGGAGGATTAGAGGAAGGACAGACCAGGGTTAACTACTAACTAGAACACAACCTGGAGGATTAGAGGAAGGACAGACCAGGGTTAACTACTAACTAGAACACAACCTGGAGGATTAGAGGAAGGACAGACCAGGGTTAACTACTAACTAGAACACAACCTGGAGGATTAGAGGAAGGACAGACCAGGGTTAACTACTAACTAGTACACAACCTGGTGGATTAGAGGAAGAACAGACCAGGGTTAACTACTAACTAGAACACAACCTGGAGGATTAGAGGAAGGACAGACCAGGGTTAACTACTAACTAGTACACAACCCTCCAGTGTAGTAACAGTGTAGTGTTGGCGTAGTAACGACGTATTAACGGTGTAGTGTTGGCGTAGTAACGGAGTAGTAACAGTGTAGTGTTGGCGTAGTAACGGTGTAGTAACGGTGTAGTGTTGGCGTATTAACGGTGTAGTAACGGAGTAGTAACAGTGTAGTGTTGGCGTAGTAATGGAGTAGTAACAGTGTAGTGTTGGCGTATTAACGGCGTATTAACGGTGTAGTGTTGGCGTATTAACGGTGTAGTGTTGGCGTATTAACGGTGTAGTAATGGTGTAGTAACGGTGTAGTGTTGGGCATATTAACGGTGTAGTGTTGGCGTATTAACCTGTTATGGCTAGGGGGCAGTATTTTCACGTCCGGATAAAAAACGTACCCGATTTAATCTGATTATTACTCCTGCCCAGAAACTAGAATATGCATATAATTATTAGCTTTGGATAGAAAACACTCCAAAGTTTCTAAAACTGTTTGAATGGTGTCTGTGAGTATAACAGAACTCATTTGGCAGGCCAAAACCTGAGAAGATTCTGTACAGGAAGTACCCTGTCTGACCATTTCTTGGCCTTCTTGATTATCTCTATCCAAAACAGGGGATCTCTGCTGTTACGTGACACTTCCTACGGCTCCCATGGGCCCTCAGAAGGCGGCAAAAAGCTGAATCGTGGCTTTGCAGGCACTGGCTGAAAAACATTAGCGCGTTTGGATAGTGGCCGGTCAGAGTACTATGAGACTGAGGCTCGTGCACGAGTCGACTCCATGTTTTTATTCTTTCGTCTTTGAACAAAAACCACCACTCCCGGTCGGAATATTATCGCTTTTTTACCAGAAAAATGGCATAAAAATTGATTTCAAACAGCGGTTGACATGCTTCGAAGTACGGTAATGGAATATTTACAATTTTTTTGTCACGAAACGCGTCGGGCGCGTCACCCTTCGTTACCCTTGGATAGTGTCTTGAACGCACGAACAAAACGCCGCTATTTGGATATAACTATGGATTATTTTGAACCAAACCAACATTTGTTATTGAAGTAGCAGTCCTGGGAGTGCATTCTGACGAAGAACACCAAAGGTAATCAAACTTTTCTAATAGTAAATCGGAGTTTGGTCAGGGCTAAACTTGGTGGGTGTCAAAATAGCTAGCCGTGATGGCTATGCTATCTACTCAGAATATTGCAAAATGTGCTTTCACCGAAAAGCTATTTTAAAATCGGACACCTCGATTGCACAAAGGAGTTCTGTATCTATAATTCTTAAAATAATTGTTATGTTTTTTGTGAACGTTTATCGTGAGTAATTTAGTAAATTCACCGGAAGTGTTCGGTGGGAATGCTAGTTCTGAACGTCACATGCTAATGTAAAAAGCTGGTTTTTGATATAAATATGAACTTGATTGAACAAAACATGCATGTATTGTATAACATAATGTCCTAGGCGTGTCATCTGATGAAGATCATCAAAGGTTAGTGCTGCATTTAGCTGTGGTTTTGTTTTTTGTGACATTATATGCTAGCTTGAAAAATGGGTGTCTGATTATTTCTGGCTGGGTACTCTGCTGACATAATCTAATGTTTTGCTTTCGCTGTAAAGCCTTTTTGAAATCGGACAGTGTGGTTAGATAAAGGAGAGTCTTGTCTTTAAAATGCTGTAAAATAGTCATATGTTTGAAAAATGGAAGTTTTTGTATTTTTGAGGAATTTGTAATTCGCGCCACGCCCATCATTGGATATTGGAGCAGGTGTTCCGCTAGCGGAACGTCTAGATGTAAGAGGTTAATGGTGTAGTGTTGGCATATTAACGTGTATTAACGGTGTAGTGTTGGCATATTAACGGTGTAGTGTTGGCGTATTAACGGTGTAGTGTTGGCGTATTAACGGTGTAGTGTTGGCGTATTAACAGTGTAGTGTTGGCGTATTAACGGTGTAGTGCTGGTGTATTAACGTGTAGTAACGGTGTAGTGTTGGCGTATTAACAGTGTAGTGTTGGCGTATTAATGGTGTAGTAACAGTGTAGTGTTGGCGTATTAACGGTGTAGTAACAGTGTGGTGTTGGCGTATTAACGGTGTAGTAACGGTGTAGTGTTGGCGTATTAACGGTGTAGTAACGGTGTAGTGTTGGCATATTAACGGTGTAGTGTTGGCGTATTAACGGTGTAGTGTTGGCGTATTAACGGTGTAGTAACGGTGTAGTGTTGGCGTATTAACGGTGTAGTGTTGGCGTATTAACGGTGTAGTGTTGGCGTATTAACGGTGTAGTGTTGGCGTATTAACGGTGTAGTGTTGGCGTATTAACGATGTAGTAACGGTGTAGTAACGGCGTATTAACGGTGTAGTGTTGGTGTATTAACGGTGTAGTGTTGGCGTAGTAACGGTGTAGTAACGGTGTAGTGTTGGCATATTAACGTGTATTAACGGTGTAGTGTTGGCGTATTAACGGTGTAGTGTTGGCGTATTAACGGTGTAGTGTTGGCGTATTAACGGTGTAGTAACGGTGTAGTGTTGGCGTATTAACGGTGTAGTGTTGGCATATTAACGTGTATTAACGGTGTAGTGTTGGCGTATTAACGGTGTAGTGTTGGCGTATTAACGGTGTAGTGTTGGCGTATTAACGGTGTATTAACGG
>NC_059460.1:81753801-81856301 GCF_905237065.1 Salmo salar | reverse complement strand
AGTCATTCAGCCCACAGTGATACAGACCCAGACAGTCATTCAGCCCACAGTGATACAGACCCAGACAGTCATTCAGCCCACAGTGATACAGATCCAGACAGTCATTCAGCCCACAGTGATACAGATCCAGACAGTCATTCAGCCCACAGTGATACAGATCCAGACAGTCATTCAGCCCACAGTGATACAGACCCAGACAGTCATTCAGCCCACAGTGATAAAGATCCAGACAGTCATTCAGCCCACAGTGATACAGATCCAGACTGTCAGCAGCCCACAGTGATACAGATCCAGACAGTCATTCAGCCCACAGTGATACAGACCCAGACAGTCATTCAGCCCACAGTGATACAGACCCAGACAGTCATTCAGCCCACAGTGATACAGACCCAGACAGTCATTCAGCCCACAGTGATACAGATCCAGACAGTCATTCAGCCCACAGTGATACAGATCCAGACAGTCATTCAGCCCACAGTGATACAGATCCAGACAGTCATTCAGCCCACAGTGATACAGATCCAGACAGTCATTCAGCCCACAGTGATACAGATCCAGACAGTCATTCAGCCCACAGTGATACAGACCCAGACAGTCATTCAGCCCACAGTGATAAAGATCCAGACTGTCAGCAGCCCACAGTGATACAGATCCAGACAGTCATTCAGCCCACAGTGATAAAGATCCAGACAGTCATTCAGCCCACAGTGATAAAGATCCAGACAGTCATTCAGCCCACAGTGATACAGATCCAGACAGTCATTCAGCCCACAGTGATAAAGACCCAGACAGTCATTCAGCCCACAGTGATACAGACCCAGACAGTCATTCAGCCCACAGTGATAAAGACCCAGACAGTCATTCAGCCCACAGTGATACAGACCCAGACAGTCATTCAGCCCACAGTGATAAAGATCCAGACAGTCATTCAGCCCACAGTGATACAGATCCAGACAGTCATTCAGCCCACAGTGATACAGATCCAGACAGTCATTCAGCCCACAGTGATACAGATCCACAGTGATACAGATCCAGACAGTCATTCAGCCCACAGTGATACAGATCCAGACAGTCATTCAGCCCACAGTGATACAGACCCAGACAGTCATTCAGCCCACAGTGATAAAGATCCAGACTGTCAGCAGCCCACAGTGATACAGATCCAGACAGTCATTCAGCCCACAGTGATACAGATCCAGACAGTCATTCAGCCCACAGTGATACAGATCCAGACAGTCATTCAGCCCACAGTGATACAGATCCAGACTGTCAGCAGCCCACAGTGATAAAGATCCAGACAGTCATTCAGCCCACAGTGATAAAGATCCAGACAGTCATTCAGCCCACAGTGATAAAGATCCAGACAGTCATTCAGCCCACAGTGATACAGACCCAGACAGTCATTCAGCCCACAGTGATACAGACCCAGACAGTCATTCAGCCCACAGTGATACAGATCCAGACAGTCATTCAGCCCACAGTGATAAAGATCCAGACAGTCATTCAGCCCACAGTGATACAGATCCAGACAGTCATTCAGCCCACAGTGATAAAGATCCAGACAGTCATTCAGCCCACAGTGATACAGATCCAGACAGTCATTCAGCCCACAGTGATACAGATCCAGACAGTCATTCAGCCCACAGTGATACAGATCCAGACTGTCATTCAGCCCACAGTGATACAGATCCAGACAGTCATTCAGCCCACAGTGATACAGATCCAGACAGTCATTCAGCCCACAGACCCAGACAGTCATTCAGCCCACAGTGATACAGATCCAGACAGTCATTCAGCCCACAGTGATACAGACCCAGACAGTCATTCAGCCCACAGTGATACAGATCCAGACAGTCATTCAGACCACAGTGATACAGATCCAGACAGTCATTCAGCCCACAGTGATACAGATCCAGACAGTCATTCAGCCCACAGTGATACAGATCCAGACAGTCATTCAGCCCACAGTGATACAGATCCAGACAGTCATTCAGCCCACAGTGATACAGATCCAGACAGTCATTCAGCCCACAGTGATAAAGATCCAGACAGTCATTCAGCCCACAGTGATACAGACCCAGACAGTCATTCAGCCCACAGTGATACAGATCCAGACAGTCATTCAGCCCACAGTGATACAGACCCAGACAGTCATTCAGCCCACAGTGATACAGATCCAGACAGTCATTCAGCCCTCAGTGATACAGACCCAGACAGTCATTCAGCCCACAGTGATACAGACCCAGACAGTCATTCAGCCCACAGTGATACAGACCCAGACAGTCATTCAGCCCACAGTGATACAGACCCAGACAGTCATTCAGCCCACAGTGATACAGATCCAGACAGTCATTCAGACCACAGTGATACAGATCCAGACAGTCATTCAGCCCACAGTGATACAGATCCAGACAGTCATTCAGCCCACAGTGATAAAGATCCAGACAGTCATTCAGCCCACAGTGATACAGATCCAGACAGTCATTCAGCCCACAGTGATACAGATCCAGACAGTCATTCAGCCCACAGTGATACAGATCCAGACAGTCATTCAGCCCACAGTGATACAGATCCAGACAGTCATTCAGCCCACAGTGATACAGACCCAGACAGTCATTCAGCCCACAGTGATACAGATCCAGACAGTCATTCAGCCCACAGTGATACAGACCCAGACAGTCATTCAGCCCACAGACCCAGACAGTCATTCAGCCCACAGTGATACAGATCCAGACAGTCATTCAGCTCACAGTGATACAGACCCAGACAGTCATTCAGCCCACAGTGATACAGACCCAGACAGTCATTCAGCCCACAGTGATACAGATCCAGACAGTCATTCAGCCCACAGTGATACAGACCCAGACAGTCATTCAGCCCACAGTGATACAGACCCAGACAGTCATTCAGCCCACAGTGATACAGATCCAGACAGTCATTCAGCCCACAGTGATACAGATCCAGACAGTCATTCAGCCCACAGACCCAGACAGTCATTCAGCCCACAGTGATACAGACCCAGACAGTCATTCAGCCCACAGTGATACAGACCCAGACAGTCATTCAGCCCACAGTGATACAGATCCAGACAGTCATTCAGCCCACAGTGATACAGATCCAGACAGTCATTCAGCCCACAGTGATACAGACCCAGACAGTCATTCAGCCCACAGTGATACAGATCCAGACAGTCATTCAGCCCACAGTGATACAGACCCAGACAGTCATTCAGCCCACAGTGATACAGATCCAGACAGTCATTCAGCCCACAGTGATACAGACCCAGACAGTCATTCAGCCCACAGTTATACAGATCCAGACAGTCATTCAGCCCACAGTGATACAGATCCAGACAGTCATTCAGCCCACAGTGATACAGACCCAGACAGTCATTCAGCCCACAGTGATAAAAACCTCCAGCATATGATGAATCAAATTTAACATACATGTTGGTATGGGAGTATGTATGTCAATATGTTTTCCTGTCATTTCTGCAAATAAATTCCCCTTTCTAGTCAACAAAGACATACTGAAATAAAATGAATTGAATGTGAAAAAGTACATTCAGTAGCAATGCCTCTTAAATCCACTAGGTGGCGGCACAACATTCCAAACGACCAGATCCTTGGCAGACGTGAAAGAGCACCTTCTCATCTCAACTACATATCCATCAAACCAGTGATCTAATGTCAGAAGCTGTATTCGTCTGTCTCTCTCTCTCTCTCTCTCCTCTGCATCGGACTCTCTTTTATAGCCCTGCATAATCCTGAGCCGTAAATCAAGACTCTGGCAAACACAGACATGGTCATTTTCACCATAGCTATACACACATAGACTGTAATACAGAGTGGTTAAGTCCACAGAGAGACATCTGATCAAATCAAATCACATGTTATTGATCACATACACATATGAATCAGATGTTATTCCAACAGTGCGGGTAGTATCTAACAATTCACAACAACACACACAAATCTAAAAGTAAAATAATGACATTTAGAAATATATAAACATTAGGACGAACAATGTCGGAGTGGTATTGACTAAAATGCAGTAGAATAGAATACAGTATATACATATGAGATGAGTAAAGCAGTATGTAAACATTATTAAAGTGACTAGTGTTCCACTATTAAAGTGACCAGGGATTCCATGTCTATGTATATAGGGCAGCAGCCTCTAAGGTGCAGGGTTGAGTGACCGGGTGGTAGCCGGCTAGTGATGGCTATTTAACAGTCTGATGGCCTTGAGATAGAAGCTGTTTTTCAGTCTCTCGGTCCCAGCTCTGATACATCTGTACTGACCTCACCTTCTGGATGATAGTGGGGTGAACAGGCAGTGGCTCGGGTGGTTGTTGTCCTTGATGATCTTTTTGGCCTTCCTGTGACATCAGGTGGTGTAGGTGTCCTGGAGGGCAGGTAGTTTGCCCCCCGGTGATGTGTTGGGCAGATCACTCAGTACACAACTCCCTTGCCGGCCTGAGCCACCATCAGCCTCAGTCTCAACCCCAGCACCATCCCCAGTCCCCCAGAAACTGTCTCTTAGATAACCCCCTATAAGCCCAGCACCATCCCCAGTCCCCCAGAAACTGTTTCTTAGATAACCCCCTATAAGCCCAGCACCATCCCCAGTCCCCCAGAAACTGTCTCTTAGATAACCCCCTATAAGCCCAGCACCATCCCCAGTCCCCCAGAAACTGTTTCTTAGATAACCCCCTATAAGCCCAGCACCATCCCCAGTCCCCCAGAAACTGTTTCTTAGATAACCCCCTATAAGCCCAGCACCATCCCCAGTCCCCCAGAAACTGTCTCTTAGATAACCCTCTATAAGCCCAGCACCATCCCCAGTCCCCCAGAAACTGTCTCTTAGATAACCCCCTATAAGCCCAGCACCATCCCCAGTCCCCCAGAAACTGTCTCTTAGATAACCCCAAATCCATGATAAGACCCATATTTTGTCCATTACCATTCTATGGCCTTGCAGCTCCAACTCTGGTTCCTCAGTCCCATCTCAGCCCTCATCCCTGGCCCCGGCATCAGCTTCATCCCCTCCCCGTGTCCCCTTGTCCCCATCCAACTCACCTGGTTCTCCAGAGGAGGGTGGGAACTGGCGGTGTGAGCGTCCCGGTCGGTCAAGGCCACAGTCGCAGGGTTCCCTCTCCCTACTGTTGTAGCTGCTGTGAGGCCTCAGGCTGGAGGACCTCTTCCTAGGGCTCTCCTTCAGTCCACCTCCTTTACACTTCTGGATCCGCCACTTCCCCGTGATCTCCTCCACACAGTGCCACTTCTGGAGAGGAGAGACAAGGACAAAGAGAACAGGGTTATATTAGTGGTGGAAGAGATTTTGTTTTTACTCCTCTCCTCTAATGTAAATGTCTTTAAAGTCATTTGTTGCATCTCAAAATGGCACCCTACTTTTTGCCAGCTTGCCAGAACAACACGTAGGCAGGCCGACTGACAGACAGACATCCCAACCAGATCACAGACTGACGGAAAGAAACAGAATCCTGAGAGAAAGATGAACCGGAACCACCATGAAATGAACTGGATCGTTCTGCCGTCTTGAACACATTCTAAATGAACTGGATCGTTCTGCCGTCTTGAACACATTCTAAATGAACTGGATCGTTCTGCCGTCTTGAACACATTCTAAATGAACTGGATCGTTCTGCCGTCTTGAACACATTCTAAAATGAACTGGATCGTTCTGCCATCTTGAACACATTCTAAATGAACTGGATCGTTCTGCCGTCTTGAACACATTCTAAATGAACTGGATCGTTCTGCCGTCTTGAACACATTCTAAATGAACTGGATCGTTCTGCCGTCTTGAACACATTCTAAATGAACTGGATCGTTCTGCCGTCTTGAACACATTCTAAAATGAACTGGATCGTTCTGCTGTCTTGAACACATTCTAAATGAACTGGATCGTTCTGTCGTCTTGAACACATTCTAAATGAACTGGATCGTTCTGCCGTCTTGAACACATTCTAAATGAACTGGATCGTTCTGCCGTCTTGAACACATTCTAAAGCATTCTGTCTCTATACATTTGTCTGTCTGTCTGTCTGTCTGTCTGTCTGTCTGTGTCTGTCTGTCTGTCTGTCTGTCTGTCTGTCTGTCTGTCTGTCTGTCTGTCTGTCTGTCTGTCTGTCTGTCTGTCTGTCTGTCTGTCTGTCTGTCTGTCTGTCTGTCTGTCTGTCTGTCTGTCTGTGTCTTGCTCTGTCTATACCTCTCTCTCTCTGTGTCTTGCATTTGTCTATACCTCTCTCTCTCTCTCTCTCTCTCTCTCTCTCTCTCTCTCTCTCTCTGTGTCTTGCTCTGTCTATACCTCTCTCTCTCTCTGTGTCTTGCTCTGTCTATACCTCTCTCTCTCTGTGTCTTGCATTTGTCTATACCTCTCTCTCTCTCTCTCTCTCTCTCTCTCTCTCTCTCTCTCTCTCTCTCTCTCTCTCTCTCTCTCTCTCTCTCTCTCTCTCTCTCTCTCTCTCTCTCTCTCTCTCTCTCTATACCGCTCTCTCTCTCTTTGTGTCTGTCTGTCTTTCTCTCGCACTCTCTCTCTCTCTCTCTCTCACTCCCTCTCTTTGTCGCTCTCTCTCTCTCTCTCTGTGTCTTGCATCTGTCTACCTCTCTCTCTCTCTCTATCGCTCTGTCTCTCTCTCTCTGTGTCTTGATCTGTCTGTACCTCTCTGGTGCCAGGAAAATAACCTCTCCCTCAACGTCAACCAAATGACGGAGCTGATCGTGGACTTCAGGAGACAGCAGAGAGAGCACGCCCCCATTCTCTTCCTATATAGCTACTGACTCCAGAACAGCCTGAATTCTTCGGGGCGTGGATTCTACAAGGTGCGGTGTTCAAACGTTAGTCAATTGGTATCAAGGGACCTAACGTGTGCCAGGAAAACATCCCCCACACCATTACACCACCGCTACCAGCCTGTACTGTTGACCCCAGGCAGGATGGGTCCATGGACTCATGCTGCTTACGCCACTTCCTGACTTCTCAATTGTCCGGTGTTGGTGATGGCGTACCCGTTGGAGCCTCTTCTTCTTGTTTTTAGCTGATAGGAGAGGAACCCGGTGTTGTAGAGTTGTGCATTCCGTTTGCACGATTCTTGCCATTCTCCTTCGACCTCTGTCGGCAAAAACATGTGTACGTAACCAATAAAGGACAATGGATAGGATTCCCTCTGTGAAGGAGTCGCTCAAACGCTCACTGACAGACAGTTTCTGACCCTGGCAGCACTTATATATATATATATATACCATCCAGACATATATATATATATATATATATATATATATATATATATATATATATATATGAGAGAGGAGAGGAGAGAAGGGGGGAGGGGAGGGGAGAGGAGAGGTGGGGAGAGGAGAGGAGAGATTGTGTGTGAGAGCTGCGCTAGGAGGAGTCTTGTATAGAATAGGCATAAGACAGAACGGAACCTTGAGTTTATCACATCTAGAAATACAAACCGACTGCGTCCCAAATTGCACAAATTCCCTAAGTTGTGCAATATTTTTGACCAGGTACCATAAGGCTCTGGTTAAATGTAGTGCACTACAGTATATAGGGAATAGGGGACAGTCACGGTTTGGGACAGTCACAGCACTGAGCCACTCATATCCTTCCCACAGCCACAGATGATCCTATATGCTGTAACAGTGGCCTTTTACTCTGTGTACACATAGGCCTACCCCTTTAAATACATTCACCAAAAAGGCTTTGAGTTTGAACACTCCCCTTTAAATCATGGTTTTGACCCTCACTGGAGGGTTAAGTGCTCAGGTGTCCAGTGCTCATAGCCCAGTGTGTGTGTGTGTGTGTGTGTGTGTGTGTGTGTGTGTGTGGTCTGCCACCCCCTTTAATGGGCCTGGGAAGAAAGGGAACCATCCAGAAACTAGTCCGATGTTCAAACAAGCTAAAATGTCCAATTACTTGTACGATTGTGGTAAACTGCTATTTGAGCTACGGCTGGCTGTAGACGTTGCTTCCAAAACGGCACCCTATTCCCTACACAGTGCACTACTTTAGACCAGGGCCCAAAGGCACCCTATTCCCTACACAGTACACTACTTTAGACCAGGGCTCAAAGGCACCTTATTCCCTACACAGTGCACTACTTTAGACCAGGGCTCAAAGGCACCTTATTCCCTACACAGTGCACTACTTTAGACCAGGGCTCAAAGGCACCTTATTCCCTACACAGTGCACTACTTTGGACCAGGGCTCAAAGGCACCTTATTCCCTACACAGTGCACTACTTTAGACCAGGGCCCAAAGGCACCCTATTCCCTACACAGTGCATCACTTTAGACCACATTCGTACCCTATATATATATATATATATATATACTGAGTGTACAAAACATTAGGAACACCTTTTTGTCCTCAGAACAGCCTCAATTCGTTGGGGTGTGGACTCTACAAGGGGTCGAAATCGTTCCACAGGGATGTTGGCCCATGTTGACGTCCAATGCTTTCCACAGTTGTGTGAAGTTGTCTGGATGTCCTTTGGGTGGTGGACCATTCTTATTACACACAGGAAACTGTTGAGCGTGAAAAATAGCATTGCAGTTCTTGACCCACTCAAACCGATGTGCCTACTATCATACCCCGTTCAAAAGCACTTCAATCTTTTGTCTTGCCCATTCACCCTCTGAATGGTACACATACACAAAATGTTAAGTCAGTTAATTACATACACGACACTGTTCACCAAAATAGTTTGCTCCTAGATGTATCTGTGGTTGGCTATATAAACCAGGCAGACAGGCATCGAGGCATTCAGTTACTGTTCCATTGAATGTTAGAATCGACGAGTGACCTAAGCAACCTTCAGCTTGGTATGATCACTGTGCCAGACATGCCGGGTTCAAATATCTCCGAAACGGCTGGCCTCCTGGGCTTTTCATACATGACAGTGTCTAGAGGTTTACTGAGAACGGTGCGACAAACAAAAAACCATCCAGTCAGCGGCAGTCCTGTGGGGTGAAAAAACAGCTCGTTGATGAGAGAGGTTGAAGGAGAGTGGCAAGAATCGTGCGAGCGAACAGGCCCGTCTACAAACAGGCAAATAACGGCGCAGTACAACAGTGGTGTGCAGAACTCCATCTCAGAACTCACAACTCGTTGATCCTTGTCACCGATTGGCTATTGCAGCAGACGACCACACCGGGTTCCACTCAGCTAAAAACAAGAAGAAGCAGCTCCAGTGGGCACGTGACATCACCACTGGACAATTGAGGAGTGGAAAAACATCGCCTGGTCCGACGACTCCTGGTTACTGTTGCGTCATGGCTGATAGCAGAGTCAGGAAGTGGCGTAAGCAGCATGAGTCCATGACCCCATCCTGCCTGGGGTCAACGGTACAGGCTGGTGGTGTAACGGTGTGAAGAATGTTGTCCTGGCACACGTTAGGTCCCTTGATACCAATTGAGCAACATTTCCATGACACAAAGAATTCAGGGTGTTCAGGAGGAAAAGGGTACTAGATTGATGTACCTAATAAACTGGCCGCTGATTGTATATGCTGTCTGCTATGGCTAAAACAGACTACAATGCAGTGTAGGATTTCTACTTCTATGACCACTGGCAAAAACTGTTACTGGAAGAAAGTGGAGGACATCAAATCAAATCAAATGTATGTATAAAGCTCTTCTTACATCAGCTGATGTCTCAAAGTGCTGTACAGAAACCCAGCCTAAAACCCCAAACAGCAAGCAATGCAGGTGTAGACATCCATCTTGTCAGTGTGTTGGGGGAAGCCCCAGGTTATTTTATGTGGCATGTGAGATCGTGAGGGTGATGCTTTAGTGAATGTGCGTGCGTGTGTGTGTTTGTCTGTGTGTATGTGTGTGTGTTTGTCTGTGTGTGCGTGTGTGTTTGTCTGTGCGTGTGTGTGTATGTGTGTGTGCGTGTGTGTGTTTGTCTGTGTGCGTGTGTGTGTGTGTGTGTGTGTGTGTGTGTGTGTGTGTGTGTGTGTGTGTGTGTGTGTGTGTGTGTGTGTGTGTGTGTGTGTGTGTTTGTCTGTGTGTGTGTGTGTGTGTGTGTGTGTGTGTGTGTGTGTGTGTGTGTGTGTGTGTGTGTGTGTGTGTGTGTGTGTGTGTGTGTGTGTGTGTGTGTGTGTGTGTGTGTGTGTACCTGTCCAGGCTGTTCACAAGGTGTCTGGAACTCTGCCTGTTGACACACCTCTTTGACCTTGTTGTATTTGGGCAGGCTGTTGGTGTTCTGGCTGGTTGAACTGCCTCCTCTGTCCTCTTTCTTCCTCAGGAGTTTACTGTAGAGGAGACGCATGAGGTGGAGAGGGTTAGGACAGGAGAGAGGTACAGGTCAGGGTTAGGACAGGAGGGAGGTACAGGTCAGGGTTAGGAAAGGAGAGAGGTACAGGTCAGGATTAGGACAGGAGAGAGGTACAGGTCAGGGTTAGGACAGGAGGGAGGTACAGGTCAGGGTTAGGAAAGGAGAGAGGTACAGGTCAGGATTAGGACAGGAGAAAGGTACAGGTCAGGGTTAGGACAGGCGTTAGTATGTTCACTGTTAGCACAGTGCTAGTCTGTTCACTGTTAGCCCAGTGCTAGTCTGTTCACTGTTAGCCCAGAGCTAGTCTGTTCACTGTTAGCCCAGTGCTAGTCTGTTCACTGTTAGCCCAGTGCTAGTCTGTTCACTGTTAGCCCAGTGCTAGTCTGTTCACTGTTAGCCCAGTGCTAGTCTGTTCACTGTTAGCCCAGTGCTAGTCTGTTCACTGTTAGCCCAGTGCTAGTCTGTTCACTGTTAGCCCAGAGCTAGTCTGTTCACTGTTAGCCCAGTGCTAGTCTGTTCACTGTTAGCCCAGTGCTAGTCTGTTCACTGTTAGCCCAGTGCTAGTCTGTTCACTGTTAGCCCAGAGCTAGTCTGTTCACTGTTAGCCCAGTGCTAGTCTGTTCACTGTTAGCCCAGTGCTAGTCTGTTCACTGTTAGGCCAGTGCTAGTATGTTCACTGTTAGCACAGTGCTAGTCTGTTCACTGTTAGCCCAGTGCTAGTCTGTTCACTGTTAGCCCAGAGCTAGTCTGTTCACTGTTAGCCCAGAGCTAGTCTGTTCACTGTTAGCCCAGTGCTAGTCTGTTCACTGTTAGCCCAGTGCTAGTCTGTTCACTGTTAGCCCAGTGCTAGTCTGTTCACTGTTAGCCCAGAGCTAGTCTGTTCACTGTTAGCCCAGTGCTAGTCTGTTCACTGTTAGCCCAGTGCTAGTCTGTTCACTGTTAGCCCAGTGCTAGTCTGTTCACTGTTAGCCCAGTGCTAGTCTGTTCACTGTTAGCCCAGTGCTAGTCTGTTCACTGTTAGCCCAGAGCTAGTATGTTCACTGTTAGTCCAGAGCTAGTATGTTCACTGTTAGCCCAGAGCTAGTCTGTTCACTGTTAGCCCAGAGCTAGTCTGTTCACTGTTAGCCCAGAGCTAGTCTGTTCACTGTTAGCCCAGAGCTAGTCTGTTCACTGTTAGCCCAGAGCTAGTCTGTTCACTGTTAGCCCAGTGCTAGTCTGTTCACTGTTAGCCCAGAGCTAGCCTGTTCACTGTTTTTAATTTTTATTTCACCTTTATTTAACCAGGTAGTCTAGTTGAGAACTAGTTCTCATTTACAGCTGCGACCTGTTGCTGCTCTAGCCAACTGGTATGGGTGTTGTTTGTTTCTGCATTCAACAAACCTATTATTGTTGCCTTGTCAAGACAATTATATTTATGCTGAAGGCAGAATCAGTCTGGTACCTTAACAGAAAGACTGAGGAAACTGTTGTAGAACTTGGCTACAAAGCTGAAGCATTGCTAGCACATAAACAATGTCCGTTACCGCTAATGCTACAATACAGAGCTACATCCATTAGTGGGTAACTTCTCTGTTACCTCTATCCTGTCAGACAGGACAGGACAGCAGTCAGACAGGACAGGACAGCAGTCAGACAGGACAGGACAGCAGTCAGACAGGACAGGACAGCAGTCAGACAGGACAGCAGTCAGACAGGACAGGACAGCAGTCAGACGGGACAGAACAGCAGTCAGACGGGACAGGACAGCAGTCAGACAGGACAGGACAGGACAGCAGTCAGACAGGACAGGACAGCAGTCAGACAGGACAGGACAGCAGTCAGACGGGACAGAACAGCAGTCAGACAGGACAGGACAGGACAGCAGTCAGACTGGACAGGACAGGACAGCACAGGACAGCAGTCAGACAGGACAGAACAGCAGTCAGACAGACAGACAGGACAGGACAGCAGTCAGACGGGACAGGACAGCAGTCAGACAGGACAGCAGTCAGACAGGACAGTAGTCAGACAGGACAGGACAGCAGTCCCAAACACTCTCAAAGCCAAGGGGACAGGTTGTACTTTAGGGTCACAGTGTTGTTTTCATAGCGGTTATTATGTCTGTGTGTCTGGAGAATGTAGTCAGTGTTGGCAGAGGCAGGAAGTTGGCAGGGGGTGGTTGGCAGAACAGTTGGCTGTTGGTTGGCAGGGCAGTGTGGGTCTGAGGGCTAGAGTGGTGCCAGTGTGCCAAAGCCAGGGGGGGAGGTCAATGTGCTTGGCCCACAGTAGAGCTGGCCAGGGCTGGGTAGAGAGATGGGCAGGGATGCATCCCGAATGGTACCCTATTCCCTATAGGTCCTGTCAAAACTAGTGCACCACATAGGGAATAGGGTACCATCTGACTAGAGACAGGGGAATAGGGAATAGGGTACCATTTCAGATGCAGTCTAGAGCTAGGTAGAACTGGGATGGACTGGGTAGAGCTGGGATGGGATGGACTGGCTGGGCTGAGATTGGCTGGCTGGGCTGACTGGGATGGACTGGGATGGGCTGGGATGGGATGGGCTGGCTGGGCTGGGATGGGATTGGCTGGCTGGGCTGACTGGGATGGACTGGGATGGGCTGGGATGGGATGGCTGGGGTGGACTGGGATGGGCTGGCTGGGCTGGGCTGGCTGGGATGGGATTGGCTGGGCTGGGCTGGGATTGACAGGCTGGGCTGGGCTGGGATGGGCCGGGATGGCTGGGCTGGGATTGGTTGGCTAGGCTGGCTGGGATAGTCTGAGATGAGCTGGCTGTGATGGGCTGGCTGGGATGCCTGGGCTGGGATGCCTGGGCTGGGATGCCTGGGCTGGGATGCCTGGGCTGGGATGCCTGGGCTGGGATGCCTGGGCTGGGATGCCTGGGCTGGGATGCCTGGGCCGGAATGCCTGGGCTGGCTGGCTGTGCTGGCTGGGATGCCTGGGCTGGCTGGGCTGGGCTGGCTGGCTGGCTGGCTGGCTGGGCTGGCTGGGCTGGGCTGGGCTGGGCTGGCTGGGATGGGTCAGAATCCGGGGCTGGCGTTCTTGGCCCCCAGAGACATAAAGTAGTGTTAGTGTAGATAGAGCTCAGACCATAGATAATGTGCTGTAGCTACAATTACAACCAAGGAAGGTTGTAAATAACGTAGTGTTTCTGAACATAGAAATACAGGGAGATCCAAAAGTGTTGGGATAGTAACAATTCTGTTGTTTGATTTGGCTCAGTACTCCAGCACTTTGGATTTGAAATGACTATGAGTGCAGACTGTCAGCTATAATTTAAGGGTGTTTTCATCCATATCGGGTGAACGGTTTAGAAATTACAGCACTTTTTGTGCATAGGCCCTACATTTTAGCAAGTGAGAAAGAGGCATAAATATCGCACCCCTCAAAAAGGCTAACCTCTCCTGTTATTGTAATGGTGAGAGGTTAGCATGTTTTGGGGGTATGATATAAAATGCTAACCTCCCTGTTATTGTAATGGTGAGAGGTTAGCATGTTTTGGGCGTATGATATAAAATGCTAACCTCCCCTGTTATTGTAATGGTGAGAGGTTAGCATGTTTTGGGGGTATGATATAAAATGCTAACCTCCCCTGTTATTGTAATGGTAAGAGGTTAGCATGTTTTGGGGGTATGATATAAAATGCTAACCTCCCCTGTTATTGTAATGGTGAGAGGTTCGCATGTTTTGGGGGTATGATATAAGAGGCTAACCTCTCCTGTTATTGTAATGGTGAGAGGTTAGCATGTTTTGGGGGTATGATATAAAATGCTAACCTCCCCTGTTATTGTAATGGTGAGAGGTTAGCATGTTTTGGGGGTATGATATAAAATGCTAACCTCCCCTGTTATTGTAATGGTGAGAGGTTAGCATGTTTTGGGGGTATGATATAAAATGCTAACCTCCCCTGTTATTGTAATGGTAGGAGGTTAGCATGTCTTGGGGGTATGATATTTGTGTGTAACTTTCTCACTCATCATTATGCACGATTCGTTCAGGACTATCCGTAATCATGGTAGTATTGATATTTTAAATTTACAATAAAAGTGACTCCAAAAACGACACAATACATTATTTACCATTAATTTCTATTAGGCACAAAATGTGAAACACAACACAAAACAAACTGCAAACGCATCCAACAAGTTTGTAGAGTCACAAGCTTAATGCAGTCACTGTGTGCTAGGAATATGGGACCAAATACTACACTGTAAGTGAATTTGTCCAAATACGTTTTGGTCCCCTAAAACGGGGGAACTATGTACAGAAAGTGATGTAATTTTTAAACGGTTCACCTGATATGGATGAAAATACCCTCAAATTAAAGCTGACAGGCTGTACTTTAATCTCGCTGTAATTTCATCAATCCAAAGTGCTGGACTACAGAGACAAAACAGCAACAAAACTGTCACTGTCACAATACTTTTGGAGCTCACTGTATTAAAGGATGTGAAATAGTCATTACTCAACAACTTGACCATTTAAAGCAGTTTCCTGGAACTGAACAGAGCAGCGAATGAGCTGAAGGGAATGGGAGGCAGTTTCCTGGAACTGAACAGAGCAGCGAATGAGCTGAAGGGAATGGGATGCAGTTTCCTGGAACAGAACAGAGCAGCGAATGAGCTGAAGGGAATGGGAGGCAGTTTCCTGGAACTGAACAGAGCAGCGAATGAGCTGAAGGGAATGGGAGGCAGTTTCCTGGAACAGAACAGAGCAGCGAATGAGCTGAAGGGAATGGGAGGCAGTTTCCTGGAACTGAACAGAGCAGCGAATGAGCTGAAGGGAATGGGAGGCAGTTTCCTGGAACAGAACAGAGCAGCGAATGTGCTGAAGGGAACGGGAGGCAGTTTCCTGGAACAGAACAGAGCAGCCAATGAGCTGAAGGGAACGGGAGGCAGTTTCCTGGAACAGAACAGAGCAGCGAATGAGCTGAAGGGAACGGGAGGCAGTTTCCTGGAACAGAACAGAGCAGCGAATGAGCTGAAGGGAATGGGAGGCGATAAGGGAAACAGGAGCGGATGATTGTGAGGGTTACATCCCAAATGGCACCAGCCTTGCCAGCCTGTCTTCCATTGCAGGCACCACAGAGCACAAAAGCAACAAAGGTTTTTTTAAATGACAAACATATGTCACTTTAAAGCCCTTAGTGTCAAACGCCTGCATGTGTGAACTTTCACAAAGCACCAGGCATTTATAGCTCCTAACATCGACCAAACAATGATATAAATAGATATCCCCACCGGCCTTCCTAAACCAACTGTGGTCTAGGAGCGTGCGTGTGTGTGCGTGTGTGTGTGTGTGTGTGTGTGTGTGTGTGTGTGTGCGTGTGCGTATGCGCGTGCGCGTGCGCGTGCGTGTGCGTGTGCGCGTGTGTGTGTGTGTGTGTGTGTGTGCGTGTGTGTGTGTGTGTGCCTGCCTGTGCGCGCGTGTAGCGAATAAGTGGAAAGAATGTCTGGATCGCTGGGAGGACCAGCATGCATGCTTCATACACACATAGCACCCAAAATAGCACCCTTATTCCCTACGTAGTACACTACTTTTGAGCAGAGCCCTAAGGACTGCACTATATATAGGGAATAGGGTGCTATTTGGTACGAAGACACAGTGACTGCCTGACACGTTAGAGTTGCAATTAAACATAGAATTGGTGTCCTACACTCACTGACATGGATCTGTGGCGTAGGGTGTAGGGTGTGTGTGTGCGTGCGTGCGTGCGTGCGTGCGTGCGTGCGTGCGTGCGTGTCAGTTTACCCTCTCTCCACCAGGAATGTGTCTCTCCAGACTTTGGGTTTCCGATTGCGTTTGAATCTGGAAAGACAAAATGCCTCTTTTTAGTTGATAGAATTCAAAGTGAGCCTGGCATTAGACTTACCAATGGCTCCTTTCCAAATGGCACCCTATATAGTGCACTCCATTTGACCAGGGCCAATTGGGTTACCCATAGGATCCCGGTCAAAAGCAGTGTACTATATAGGGAATACGGTGCCATTTGGGACTCGAACCATGAGCTATGTTGGTCTGCCGTGTACAGCCAGAGCTATGATTATAAGATTCCTAAGAATTTGTAGAGTCAAGATAAGCAACTGAAATGTGTTCAACATGAAACCCTGAATCACTGACTTGGTTTACAGGATTAGATCTTACAGATGTTTTCTTTTACCTTGCTCTGTCTCCCTATTCCCCATAGTGCTCTGGTCAAGACTAGTGTAATTTATAGGGAATATGGAGCCTTTCGGGACGCACACTTGCTCTGTGAATGTTTTATTTTGAGACTGAAGTTTGTGCTTTATGAAATCGCTACATATTTTGGTGTGTTTAGTAATATAGTGATCCATGTGTATAAACACTGCAATGTTTAAAACGTCAGAATGACGTGACATAAATGTATCCAACGTTTTATAGCAGACAATATTTTGTGTGGAAAGGTTTTGCTTGAAAAAGTGAGATGCTTAATCTGAATGGAATTACCTGGTGTTTTAAATGTTGAGTTGAATATACACTGCTCAAAAAAATAAAGGGAACACTTAAACAACACATCCTAGATCTGAATGAAAGAAATAATCTTATTAAATACTTTTTTCTTTACATAGTTGAATGTGCTGACAACAAAATCACACAAAAATAATCCATGGAAATCCAATTTATCAACCCATGGAGGTCTGGATTTGGAGTCACACTCAAAATTAAAGTGGAAAACCACACTACAGGCTGATCCAACTTTGATGAAATGTCCTTAAAACAAGTCAAAATGAGGCTCAGTAGTGTGTGTGGCCTCCACGTGCCTGTATGACCTCCCTACAACGCCTGGGCATGCTCCTGATGAGGTGGCGGATGGTCTCCTGAGGGATCTCCTCCCAGACCTGGACTAAAGCATCCGCCAACTCCTGGACAGTCTGTGGTGCAACGTGACGTTGGTGGATGGAGCGAGACATGATGTCCCAGATGTGCTCAATTGGATTCAGGTCTGGGGAACGGGCGGGCCAGTCCATAGCATCAATGCCTTCCTCTTGCAGGAACTGCTGACACACTCCAGCCACATGAGGTCTAGCATTGTCTTGCATTAGAAGGAACCCAGGGCCAACCGCACCAGCATATGGTCTCACAAGGGGTCTGAGGATCTCATCTCGGAACCTAATGGCAGTCAGGCTACCTCTGGCGAGCACATGGAGGGCTGTGCGGCCCCCCAAAGAAATGCCACCCCACACCATGACTGACCCACCGCCAAACCGGTCATGCTGGAGGATGTTGCAGGCAGCAGAACGTTCTCCACGGCATCTCCAGACTCTGTCACGTCTGTCACGTGCTCAGTGTGAACCTGCTTTCATCTGTGAAGAGCACAGGGCGCCAGTGGCGAATTTGCCAATCTTGGTGTTCTCTGGCAAATGCCAAACGTCCTGCACGGTGTTGGGCTGTAGGCACAACCCCCACCTGTGGACGTCGGGCACTCATACCACCCTCATGGAGTCTGTTTCTGACCGTTTGAGCAGACACATGCACATTTGTGGCCTGCTGGAGGTCATTTTGCATGGCTCTGGCAATGCTTCTCCTGCTCCTCCTTGCACAAAGGCGGAGGTAGCGGTCCTGCTGCTGGGTTGTTGCCCTCCTACGGCCTCCTCCACATCTCCTGATGTACTGGCCTGTCTCCTGATAGCGCCTCCATGCTCTGGACACTACGCTGACAGACACAGCAAACCTTCTTGCCACAGCTCGCATTGATGTGCCATCCTGGATGACCTGCACTACCTGAGCCACTTGTGTGGGTTGTAGACTCCGTCTCATGCTACCACTAGAGTGAAAGCACCGCCAGCATTCAAAAGTGACCAAAACATCAGCCAGGAAGCATAGGAACTGAGAAGTGGTCTGTGGTACCCACCCTGCAGAACCACTCCTTTATTTGGGGTGTCTTGCTAATTGCCTATAATTTCCACCTGTTGTCTATTCCATTTGCACAACAGCATGTGAAATGTATTGTCAATCAGTGTTGCTTCCTAAGTGGACAGTTTGATTTCACAGAAGTGTGATTGACTTGGAGTTACATTGTGTTGTTTAAGTGTTCCCTTTATTTTTTTGAGCAGTGTATATATATATATATATATATAGTCACTGGTAATGTAGTCACTGGTAATGTACTAGAGTTTATCAATATATATATATATACTTTTTTTACTCTTTTCCTCCTCAATTTCGGGGTATCCAATTGGTAGTTACAGTCTTGTTTCATCTCTGCAACTCCCGTATGGACTCGGGAGAGGCGAAGGTCGAGAGTCGTGTGTCCTCTGAAACACAACCCAACCAAGCCGCACTGCTTCTTGACACACTGCCCCCTTTAACCCGGAAGCCAGCCGAACCAATGTCTCGGAGGAAACACCGTACACCTAGCGACCGTGTCAGTGTGCATTGCGTCCGGCCCGCCACAGGAGTCTCTAAAGCCCGATGGGAAAAGAACATCCCTGCCGGCCAAACCCTCCCCTAACCCGGACGACGCTGGCCCAATTGTACGCCGCTCCATGGGTCTCCTGTTCGCGGCCGGCTGCGACAGAGCCTGGACTCAAACCAGGATCTCTAGTGGCACAGCTAGCACTGCGATACAGTGCCTTAGACCGCAGCGCCACTCGAGAGGCCTGAGTAGAATATATATTTTAAAATTATATACCACCCTTCCTACCTGTTGTTGTATATGATCCCATTCCTACTTGTTGTATTTGACCCCATTCCTACCTGTTGTTGTATATGACCCCATTCCTACCTGTTGTTGTATACGGCCCCATTCCTACCTGTTGTATATGACCCCATTCCTACCTGTTGTATATGACCCCATTCCTACTTGTTGTATTTGACCCCATTCCTACCTGTTGTTGTATATGACCCCATTCCTACCTGTTGTTGTATATGACCCCATTCCTACCTGTTGTTGTATATGACCCCATTCCTACCTGTTGTTGTATATGACCCCATTCCTACCTGTTGTTGTATATGACCCCATTCCTACCTGTTGTATATGACCCCATTCCTACCTGTTGTTGTATATGACCCCATTCCTACCTGTTGTTGTATATGACCCCATTCCTACCTGTTGTTGTATATGACCCCATTCCTACCTGTTGTATATGACCCCATTCCTACTTGTTGTATATGACCCCATTCCTACATGTTGTATATGACCCCATTCCTACCTGTTGTTGTATATGACCCCATTCCTACCTGTTGGTGTATATGACCCCATTCCTACCTGTTGTATATGACCCCATTCCTACCTGTTGTATATGACCCCATTCCTACCTGTTGTATATGACCCCATTCCTACCTGTTGTATATGACCCCATTCCTACTTGTTGTATATGACCCCATTCCTACCTGTTGTTGTATATGACCCCATTCCTACCTGTTGGTGTATATGACCCCATTCCTACCTGTTGTATATGACCCCATTCCTACCTGTTGTATATGACCCCATTCCTACTTGTTGTATATGACCCCATTCCGACCTGTTGTTGTATATGACCCCATTCCTACCTGTTGTTGTATATGACCCCATTCCTACCTGTTGTTGTATATGACCCCATTCCTACCTGTTGTTGTATATGACCCCATTCCTACCTGTTGTATATGACCCCATTCCTACTTGTTGTATATGACCCCATTCCTACCTGTTGTAAATGACCCCATTCCTACCTGTTGTTGTATATGACCCCATTCCTACCTGTTGGTGTATATGACCCCATTCCTACCTGATGGTGTATATGACCCCATTCCTACCTGTTGTATATGACCCCATTCCTACCTGTTGTATTTGATCCAATTCCTACTTGTTGTATATGGCCCCATTCCTACCTGTTGTTGTATATGACCCCATTCCTACCTGTTGTTGTATATGACCCCATTCCTACCTGTTGGTGTACATGACCCCATTCCTACCTGTTGTATATGACCCCATTCCTACCTGTTGTATATGACCCCATTCCTACCTGTTGTTGTATATGACCCCATTCCTACCTGTTGGTGTATATGACCCCATTCCTACCTGTTGGTGTATATGACCCCATTACTACCTGTTGTTGTAAATGACCCCATTCCTACTTGTTGTATATGGCCCCATTCCTACCTGTTGTATATGACCCCATTCCTACCTGTTGTATATGACCCCATTCCTACTTGTTGTATATGGCCCCATTCCTACCTGTTGTTGTATATGACCCCATTCCTACCTGTTGTTGTATATGACCCCATTCCTACTTGTTGTATATGGCCCCATTCCTACCTGTTGTTGTATATGACCCCATTCCTACCTGTTGTTGTATATGATCCCATTCCTACCTGTTGTATATGGCCCCATTCCTACCTGTTGTATATGACCCCATTCCTACTTGTTGTATATGGCCCCATTCCTACCTGTTGTATATGACCCCATTCCTACGTGTTGTTGTCTATGGCCCCATTCCTACCTGTTGAATATGACCCCATTCCTACCTGTTGTTGTCTATGGCCCCATTCCTACCTGTTGTATATGGCCCCATTCCTACCTGTTGTTGTATATGACCCCATTCCTACTTGTTGTATATGGCCCCATTCCTACCTGTTGTATATGACCCCATTCCTACCTGTTGGTGTATATGACCCCATTCCTACCTGTTATTGTATTTGACCCCATTCCTACTTGTTGTATATGACCCCATTCCTACCTGTTGTATATGACCCCATTCCTACTTGTTGTATATGGCCCCATTCCTACCTGTTGTATATGACCCCATTCCTACCTGTTGGTGTATATGACCCCATTACTACCTGTTGTATATGACCCCATTACTACCTGTTGTATATGACCCCATTCCTACCTGTTGTTGTATATGACCCCATTCCTACCTGTTGTATATGGCCCCATTCCTACCTGTTGTATATGACCCCATTCCTACCTGTTGTATATGGCCCCATTCCTACCTGTTGTTGTATATGACCCCATTACTACCTGTTGTTGTATATGACCCCATTCCTACCTGTTGTATATGACCCCATTCCTACCTGTTGTATATGGCCCCATTCCTACCTGTTGTATATGACCCCATTCCTACCTGTTGTATATGGCCCCTTTCCTACCTGTTGTTGTATATGACCCCATTCCTACTTGTTGTATATGGCCCCATTCCTACCTGTTGTATATGACCCCATTCCTACCTGTTGGTGTATATGACCCCATTCCTACCTGTTATTGTATTTGACCCCATTCCTACTTGTTGTATATGACCCCATTCCTACCTGTTGGTGTATATGACCCCATTCCTACCTGTTGTATATGACCCCATTCCTACTTGTTGTATATGGCCCCATTCCTACCTGTTGTATATGACCCCATTCCTACCTGTTGGTGTATATGACCCCATTACTACCTGTTGTATATGACCCCATTCCTACCTGTTGTATATGGCCCCATTCCTACCTGTTGTATACGACCCCATTCCTACCTGTTGTTGTATATGACCCCATTCCTACCTGTTGTTGTATATGACCCCATTCCTACCTGTTGTTGTATATGACCCCATTCCTACCTGTTGTTGTATATGACCCCATTCCTACCTGTTGTATACGACCCCATTCCTACCTGTTGTATATGACCCCATTCCTACCTGTTGTATATGACCCCATTCCTACTTGTTGTATATGGCCCCATTCCTACCTGTTGTATATGACCCCATTCCTACGTGTTGTTGTCTATGGCCCCATTCCTACCTGTTGAATATGACCCCATTCCTACCTGTTGTTGTCTATGGCCCCATTCCTACCTGTTGTATATGGCCCCATTCCTACCTGTTGTTGTATATGACCCCATTCCTACTTGTTGTATATGGCCCCATTCCTACCTGTTGTATATGACCCCATTCCTACCTGTTGGTGTATATGACCCCATTCCTACCTGTTATTGTATTTGACCCCATTCCTACTTGTTGTATATGACCCCATTCCTACCTGTTGGTGTATATGACCCCATTCCTACCTGTTGTATATGACCCCATTCCTACTTGTTGTATATGGCCCCATTCCTACCTGTTGTATATGACCCCATTCCTACCTGTTGGTGTATATGACCCCATTACTACCTGTTGTATATGACCCCATTACTACCTGTTGTATATGACCCCATTCCTACCTGTTGTTGTATATGACCCCATTCCTACCTGTTGTATATGGCCCCATTCCTACCTGTTGTATATGACCCCATTCCTACCTGTTGTATATGGCCCCATTCCTACCTGTTGTTGTATATGACCCCATTACTACCTGTTGTTGTATATGACCCCATTCCTACCTGTTGTATATGACCCCATTCCTACCTGTTGTATATGGCCCCATTCCTACCTGTTGTATATGACCCCATTCCTACCTGTTGTATATGGCCCCTTTCCTACCTGTTGTTGTATATGACCCCATTCCTACTTGTTGTATATGGCCCCATTCCTACCTGTTGTATATGACCCCATTCCTACCTGTTGGTGTATATGACCCCATTCCTACCTGTTATTGTATTTGACCCCATTCCTACTTGTTGTATATGACCCCATTCCTACCTGTTGGTGTATATGACCCCATTCCTACCTGTTGTATATGACCCCATTCCTACTTGTTGTATATGGCCCCATTCCTACCTGTTGTATATGACCCCATTCCTACCTGTTGGTGTATATGACCCCATTACTACCTGTTGTATATGACCCCATTCCTACCTGTTGTATATGGCCCCATTCCTACCTGTTGTATACGACCCCATTCCTACCTGTTGTTGTATATGACCCCATTCCTACCTGTTGTTGTATATGACCCCATTCCTACCTGTTGTTGTATATGACCCCATTCCTACCTGTTGTTGTATATGACCCCATTCCTACCTGTTGTATACGACCCCATTCCTACCTGTTGTATATGACCCCATTCCTACCTGTTGTATATGGCCCCATTACTACCTGTTGTATATGGCCCCATTCCTACCTGTTGTTGTATATGACCCCAATCCTACCTGTTGTTGTATATGACCCCATTCCTACCTGTTGTATATGGCCCCATTCCTACCTGTTATTGTATATGACCCTATTCCTACCTGTTGTATATGACCCCATTCCTACCTGTTGTATATGACCCCATTCCTACCTGTTGTATATGACCCCATTCCTACCTGTTGTTGTATATGACCCCATTCCTACCTGTTGTTGTATATGACCCCATTCCTACCTGTTGGTGTACATGACCCCATTCCTACCTGTTGTATATGACCCCATTCCTACCTGTTGTATATGACCCCATTCCTACCTGTTGTTGTATATGACCCCATTCCTACCTGTTGTTGTATATGACCCCATTCCTACCTGTTATTGTATGTGACCCCATTCCTACCTGTTATTGTATATGACCCCATTCCTACCTGTTATTGTATATGACCCCATTCCTACCTGTTATTGTATATGACCCCATTCCTACCTGTTATTGTATATGACCCCATTCCTACCTGTGTTGTATATGACCCCATTCCTACCTGTTGTTGTATATGACCCCATTCCTACCTGTTGTTGTATATGACCCCATTCCTACCTGTTGTTGTATATGACCCCATTCCTACCTGTTATTGTATATGACCCCATTCCTACCTGTTATTGTATATGACCCCATTCCTACCTGTTATTTTATATGACCCCATTCCTACCTGTTATTGTATATGACCCCATTCCTACCTGTTATTGTATATGACCCCATTCCTACATGTTGTTGTATATGACCCCATTCCTACCTGTTATTGTATATGACCCCATTCCTACCTGTTATTGTATATGACCCCATTCCTACCTGTTGTATTTGATCCCATTCCTACCTGTTATTGTATATGACCCCTTTCCTACCTGTTGTATATGACCCCATTCCTACCTGTTATTGTATATGACCCCATTCCTACCTGTTGTATTTGATCCCATTCCTACCTGTTATTGTATATGACCCCATTACTACCTGTTGTATTTGACCCCATTCCTACCTGTTGTATATGAACCCCATTCCTACCTGTTTCCAGTCTTCTCTTGTTCCAGCAGTTTGAGGATGGACTTCCCATCCATGTCTGGAGGTGTATCAAGCCCAGCCATGTGCAGTATGGTGGGGGCCAGATCAATGTTCAACACCAGCTGAGGATTACTGGGGAGGAACAGTACAACAACGTCATCAACACCAACAGACACAAACAATGCTTGGCACTCAGCATTAGGAGATGGATTGGGGGGTAACTCCCTGCAACAGACTAGCGCCAGGTCCACTGGGTGTACTTGTACATCAAGCGACCTCACGCTACTGAATAACAGACACAGGAGATAGAGAAACAGGCTCCTACCCTATGGCTCATTCTGGCTTGGACAAGGCTTACTTACACTGCTCCAGGCTCGACGTTGGGCCCGCGGAGGAAGAAGGGCACTCTGATGTCAAAGTCGTAGGGCATGGACTTCCCCTTGACCAGCCCAAACTGGCCGATGTGGTAGCCGTGATCAGCTGTGTAGATTATGTAGGTGTTGTCCAGTTCCCCACTCTCTACCAACATCTCATATACCTGGGGGGGGGGTATATGAGATGCAAAAAAGACCACAGATGACAACTGGTTTGTTGCAGATTGTAAAATTATAAGGAAAAAACTTAGAACACTATCAAACCAAAAGCACAGAGACTCAAATAATGGTGAATTACGCCTTCATTACTGTGAGACTGTAAAACTCTATAAACGTACACTCAGAACCAAAAAAAGCACAGACCAACAGCAAGCAGCTGACACTAATTGAGGAGTCCATAAACACAAACAACGTCTGGCAAAATTGGAAAAAAATAAAAAAAATCACAAGAGGAATTAGCGATACAAAATGGTGACATATGGACAACCCATTTTAAAACTCTACAACACTGTTCGAATTGACACAAACGCAGAACAACGCCAAATTCATGAGAAGTTGAATGGATTAGAAAAAGCTATAAAGGACAATCAAAACCCATTGGACTCCCCAATTACTGACCAGGAGCTCTATAAGAAACTTCAGGCCCTCAAATTTAAAAAAGCATGCGGACCTGATGGCATCCTAAATGAGATGCTCAAACTCACTAGTGCCCTGACATCTGGAAGCAAGGACTCATAACCCCAATCTTTAAGAATGGAGACAAATTTGACCCTAACAATTTGTGTGAACAGTAACTTGGGGAAGGTTTTCTGTAGTATTATAAATGCAAGAGTTCTAAACTTCCTTAATAAGCACAATGTCTTGAGTAAAAGCCAAATTGGATTTATACCAAAACATCGCACGACTGATCATATTTACACCCTACACATCCTGATAGATAAACATATCCACCAAAATAATACCAAAATATACGCTTGCTTTATCGACTTCAGAAAAGCATTTGATTCTATTTGGCATACAGGACAGTTCTACAAAGTTATTGAAAGTGGTAAAACATATGACATAATTAAATCAATGTACATTGGCAATACGTGCAGCCTGAAAATTGGCAAGAAAATAACAGAATTCTTTAACCAGGGGCGGGGCCTTCGCCAGGGTTGCAATCTGAGCCCTGCACTCTTCAATATTTACATCATCGAATTGGCCACTATTCTAGAAAAATCCTCAGCCCCTGGTGTTAGTCTCCACAATTCAGAAGTTAAATGCCTACTCTTCGCAGATGACTTATGCCTGCTGTCACCCACAGCACATGGCCTACAGCAGAGCCTGGACCTGCTAGAGCAGTACTGCCAGACCTGTGCCCTGGCAGTAAACCCCAAAAAGACTAAAATAATGATTTTACAGAGAAGATCCAGATCTCAGGGAATTAGACCAAAGTTCTGCACACACTACAATTACTTAGGTTTAAAAATAAGCTCAACTGGACACCTTAATGAGGCAGTGAATGAACTGAGAGCAAAAGCACGCAGGGCATTCTACGCCATTAAAAAACTAATTAAAATTGAAATACCTATTAAAATTTGGCTAAAACTAATGGAATGTGTCATTGAACCAATTGCTCTTTATGGCAGTGAGGTTTGGGTTCCACTTGCAAAATAAGATTTCATCAAATGGGACAAACATCCCATTGAAAGGCATGCAGAGTTCTGTAAGATTCTCCTACATGTCCAGAGGAAAACTACAAACAATGCATGCAGGGCAGAATTAGGCCAATATCCACCAATAATAAAAACTCAAAAAAGAGCAATTAAGTTTTGGAAACATCTAAAATACAGTGAACCCCTCTCATATCATTACCAAGCCCTGCAATGCCAAGAGCTGAGCAAAGAAAAGTGTCCCCTCATCCAGCTGGCCTTGGGGCTGAGTTCACAAACCTGTTCTACTAACACATTGAAGCCTCAGGACCAGAACACCCAATCAATCAGAATAAACCAAATTACAACACAGTCAAAACAAAACTACATTGTTTATTGGGAAACACAAACACAAACACAAAGCAAAATGCAGTGCTATCTGGCCCTAAATCGACAGTACACCATGGCTAAATATTTGACCATGGTTACTGATCAAAACTTTAGAAAAACCTTGACAAAGTACAGGCTCAGTGAGCACAGCCTTGCCATTGAGAAGGGTAGACACAGGAAAACCTGGCTCCCTGTAGAGGAAAGGCTGTGTAACCACTGCACCACAGCAGAACCTGAGACGGAGCTGCATTTCCTGACAAAATGTCAAAAATATAAAACAATTAGAGAGTGTCATTTCCCCAAATTTGAAACCCTTATTCAAGGTTTTAAAGACCTCTCTGATGAGGATAGGCTACCCGTCCTGTTGGGGGAGGACGCAGAGAGCTGTGGGTTGGCAGCGCACTACATTGCTGCCTGCCATAAGTTGAGGGACAGTGTCTGACAGACCAATAAACCTGCACATGTCCTCTACTGTATGCTTATTGTTATTGTTGAATGTATGGTTATTCTGACCCTTGGTTATTGTTGTTACTGTTGTCCCGTTGACAATATTTATTCTTATTGTTTCATATTGTAAATATCCAAAATAAGCTTTGGCAATATGTACATTGTTACGTCATGCCAATAAAGCAAATTGAATTGAATTGAATTGAGAGAGACAGAGAGAAAGAAAGACACAGAGAGAGAGACAGAGCAAAAGAAAGACAAAGAGAGAGCACAGAGAGAGAGAGAGACAGAGCAAAAGAAAGACACAGAGAGAGAGAGACAGAGAGACAGAGAGAGAGAGAAGACACAGAGAGAGAGAGACAGACAGAGAGAAAGAAAGAGAGAGAAAGAGAGAAAGAAAGAAAGACACAGAGAGAGAGATAATTAAGATAAACTCTTTATGACCCCACTCTAAATAATGATAATGGTATTTTGAAAGAGAAAGGCGACCATCAGTAGCATTATTGGAATCCACACTGACCAATGAGAGGAGATGAGCTCATAGCGATGTGAATTGACTAATTAATAAACAAAATGGTGGCGACAAATCCTCTTACCTTCTGTACAGAGTCATCCACTGACATGAGTGTTTGCAGTCTCTTTCTGTGCAGGAAGTTAGTGAACTCCATGTGGATGGGTCTCATGGGCCCGGTGTACTGCATGATCCAGTGTTTATCCATGTTGGGGGCGTAGTTATAACTGGGGGTGCTGCGGAGACGACAGGAGAGGAGACAAGCAATGGTTACAAACAAGGCCTGTCTGTCGATACAGCGAGTGTGGGGGAGAGGGGACTTATGGGATTGGTGTGAGCTATAACAGGGGGTGCTGCGGAGATGACAGGAGACACCCAAAACTTTGTTGAAAATCTTATTTTGACCCATTGTGTGTTTTATTTTTTTTTATCTCAGTGGACATAAAGAAGAAGACACTATTGAAAAAATGATGTTACAATATAGAGGCCATGAAATAAACAGAACCTGTCTTAAAGAGGATCAGAACCTGTCTTGAAGAGAAGCAGAACCTGTCTTGAAGAGGAGCAGTACCTGTCTTGAAGAGAAGCAGAACCTGTCTTAAAGAGGATCAGAACCTGTCTTGATGTGAAGCAGAACCTGTCTTGAAGAGAAGCAGAACCTGTCTTGAAGAAGACCTCTTGAAGAGAAGCGATGTTTAAATGTGAAGCAGAACCTGTCTTGAAGAGAAGCAGAACCTGTCTTGAAGAGGAGCAGTACCTGTCTTGAAGAGAAGCAGTACCTGTCTTAAAGAGGATCAGAACCTGTCTTGAAGAGAAGCAGAACCTGTCTTGAAGAGAAGCAGAACCTGTCTTGAAGAGAAGCAGAACCTGTCTTGAAGAGGAGCAGAACCTGTCTTGAAGAGAAGCAGAACCTGTCTTGAAGAGAAGCAGAACCTGTCTTGAAGAGAAGCAGAACCTGTCTTGAAGAGAAGCAGAACCTGTCTTGAAGAGGAGCAGAACCTGTCTTGAAGAGGAGCAGAACCTGTCTTGAAGAGAAGCAGAACCTGTCTTGAAGAGAAGCAGAACCTGTCTTGAAGAGAAGCAGAACCTGTCTTGAAGAGGAGCAGTACCTGTCTTGAAGAGGAGCAGAACCTGTCTTGAAGAGAAGCAGAACCTGTCTTGAAGAGAAGCAGAACCTGTCTTGAAGAGAAGCAGAACCTGTCTTGAAGAGAAGCAGAACCTGTCTTGAGGAGAAGCAGAACCTGTCTTGAAGAGAAGCAGTACCTGTCTTGAAGAGAAGCAGAACCTGTCTTGAAGAGAAGCAGAACCTGTCTTGAAGAGGAGCAGAACCTGTCTTGAAGAGAAGCAGAACCTGTCTTATTAAAGAGAAGCAGAATCTGTCTTGAAGAGAACCAGAATCTGTCTTGAAGAGAACCAGACTATGAGGTCATGTGAGAAGCAGTCTGTGGGTTCTACCCTTCTGTCCCCTGTGTTTATCTATCAATCAATATCTCTCTCCTCTCTTCTCTCGCTCTCCCCTTTCTCTCTCTCTGCTCCCTCTCTCTGCTCCCGCTCTCTCTGCTCCCGCTCTCTCTGCTCCCGCTCTCTCTGCTCCCGCTCTCTCTGCTCTCCTGCTCTCTCTGCTCTCTCTGCTCTCTCCTCTCTCTGCTCTCTCCTCTCTCTGCTCCCGCTCTCTCTGCTCTCTCCTCTCTCTGCTCTCTCCTCTCTCCTCTCTCTGCTCCCGCTCTCTCCTCTCTCTGCTCCCGCTCGCTCTCCTCTCTCTGCTCCCGCTCGCTCTCCTCTCTCTGCTCCCGCTCTCTCTCCTCTCTCTGCTCCCGCTCTCTCTGCTCTCTCCTCTCTCTGCTCCCGCTCTCTCTGCTCTCTCCTCTCTCTGCTCCCGCTCTCTCTGCTCTCTCCTCTCTCTGCTCTCTCCTCTCTCTGCTCTCTCCTCTCTCTGCTCTCTCCTCTCTCCTCTCTCTGCTCCCGCTCTCCTCTCTCTCTGCTCCCGCTCGCTCTCCTCTCTCTGCTCCCGCTCTCTCTCCTCTCTCTGCTCCCGCTCTCTCTCTGAGGCGCTCTCTCTCCTCTCTCACCAAGACGACAGACCTGTTGCTTTTGGCTCTGATAAATAATTTGAGGGTTGGCACATGCTTAAGAAAAGAATAGCTCTGTTAGACTCCAGACCCCAAAGTCAAGTTGACTACAAGTCTTGGACTGTAAAGCTAATAATTAATGATCTTAACTATATTTAAAACCAATAATACTTTTAGACTTTTACCCAAGTAGTATTTTACTGGGTAACTCACTTTTACTTGTAACTTTCTCTTTCTAAGGTATCTATAATTTTACCTAAGTATGTCATTTTCTCCACCACTGGGTGTCTGGGTGTGGATGGGTGTCTGTGTGGGTGGGTGTGGGTGTGGATGGGTGTCTGTGTGGGTGGGTGTGGATGGGTGTCTGTGTGGGTGGGTGTGGGTGTGGATGGGTGTCTGTGTGGGTGGGTGTGGATGGGTGTCTGTGTGTGGGTGGGTGTGGGTGGGTGGGTGTGGGTGTGGATGGGTGTCTGTGTGGGTGGGTGTCTGTGTGGCTGGGTGTGGGTGTGGATGGGTGTCTGTGTGGGTGGGTGTGGATGGGTGTCTGTGTGTGTGTGGGTGGGTGTGGGTGGGTGTCTGTGTGGGTGGGTGTCTGTGTGGGTGGGTGTATGGGTGTCTGTGTGGGTGGGTGGGTGTCTGTGTGGGTGTCTGGGTGTGGGTGGGTGTCTGTGTGGGTGGGTGTCTGTGTGGGTGGGTGTAAAGAGACAGAAGTATAGAACACGTTGGTTTTGATGTTGATGAAAAACGCTCCTGAGACACCAGCCAAACAAGGACACGTCCCACTCCATGTTCTGTTCAATGAGTTGGTAAGATCCAACTAATCCGTGGTGGGCAACAGGTAGACCCCTACCTGTGGTTAAACAGGTAGACCCCTACCTGTGGTTAAACAGGTAGACCCCTACCTGTGGTTAAACAGGTAGACCCCTACCTGTGGTTAAACAGGTAGACCCCTACCTGTGGTTAAACAGGTAGACCCCTACCTGTGGTTAAACAGGTAGACCCCTACCTGTGGTTAAACAGGTACCTGTGGTTAAACAGGTAGACCCCTACCTGTGGTTAAACAGGTAGACCCCTACCTGTGGTTAAACAGGTACCTGTGGTTAAACAGGTAGACCCCTACCTGTGGTTAAACAGGTACCTGTGGTTAAAAGGGAGCCCTACCTGTGGTTAAACAGGTAGACCCCTACCTGTGGTTAAAAGACCCCTACCTGTGGTTAAACAGGTACCTGTGGTTAAACAGACCCTACCTGTGATAGAACAACAGCGTGGTAATGTGTGGTGTGAACTAATCACAGACTAACACCCTTTAGATCCCAGGCTAGATGTTCACAATGGCACCATATTCCCTACGTAGTGCACTACCTTTGAACAAGTCCCATAGGGAATGGGTTACCATTTGGGACATAGTCATGCAGAGAATTGGTGTATAGTGTGACAGATGTCCAAGGTGTGTCCTGTAGGACTCTCCTATAAGGGCTGGGTTCATTCCCCTGACCCCAACATGACTGGTTCTCCTGGAAGTACCCAGCCTCCAGGAGAGGGGGGAGGGGAGAGGGGGGAGGAGAAAGGCGAGGAGAGGGGGGAGGGGAGAGGGGGAGAAAGGCGGGGAGGAGAAAGGCGGGGAAAGGAGGGGAGGGTTGGGTAAGGGAGGAGAGTGGAGGGGAGGGAAGGGTTGGGTAAGGGAGGAGAGTGGAGGGGAGGGAAGGGTTGGGGAAGGGAGGAGGAGAGAAGGAGTCACCACACATCAGACCTTGGAAAAGGCTGGTTTGATGTCACAATATATTGGTAGAAACATTACCGGTCAAAAGATTTAGAACACCTACTCATTCAAGGGTTTTTCTTTATTTTTACTATTTTCTACATTGAGAAAATTTGTGAAGACACCCAAACCATTAAATAATACATATGGAATCATGTAGTAACCAAAAAAGTGTTAAGCAAATCAAAATATATTTTATTTTTGAGATTCTTCAAATAGCCACCCTTTGCCTTGATGACAGCTTTGCACACTCTTGGCATTCTCTCAACCAGCTTCATAAGGTAGTCACCTGGAATGCATTTAAATTAATAGGCGTGCCTGGTTAAAAGTGAATTTGTGCCATTTCTTTCCTTCTTAATGTGTTTGAGCCAATCAGCTGTGTTGTGACAAGGTAGAGGTGGTATACAGACGATAGCCCTATTTGGTAAAAGACCAAGTCCATATTATGGCAAGAACAGCTCAAATAAGCAAAGAGAAATGACAGTCCATCATTACTTTAAGACATGAAGGTCAGTCAATACGGAACATTTCAAGAACTTTGAAAGTTTCTTAAAGTGCAGTTGCAAAAACCATGAAGCGCTATGATGAAACTGGCTCTCATGAGGTCCGCCACAGGAATGGAAGACCCAGAGTTACCTCTGCTGCAGAGGATAAGTTCATTAGACTTTCCAGCCTCAGAAATGTTCATGGTCGAATTCCTGCAAAGAAACCACTACTAAAGGACACCAATAAGAAGAAGAGACTTGCTTGGGCCAAGAAACACGAGCAATGGACATTAGACCAGTGGAATTTTGTCCTTTTGTCTGGAGTCCAAATTGGACTTCACTGTATCATTAGGGGTGTAGTATATCCTATAGGACACCATATTTGGTCAGAGAGCGACGCATTCATGGCACGCCGATGATGCGGGCGGACATCACTTGAACGACTGTATCTCGGTCAAATAAGCACCAATCGGGGTCAAACAAAGCTAGCTAGATAGCCAATGAGCTGGGCTTTATGGGAGTAAACCATGTATATGTCGTAGAATGTAGCTTCTATGCTTGTACGACAAGCATGCCTTTTCATTTTGGACGAAAATTGTACGGATATTCAGAGTTGTGAAGTTATTAAAACTGGTTGTTTTGCAAATGTTGAACTTATAATATGGCTACTAATACTTGGAAAGCTAAATCAAAGTCCAAGTATACAGATTTGATGATATTCCTGCAGAAAAATGTAATATGAATGCGAATGTCTCCTTCACGATTTGCCC
Source organism: Salmo salar (assembly GCF_905237065.1). Classification (NCBI taxonomy): domain Eukaryota; kingdom Metazoa; phylum Chordata; class Actinopteri; order Salmoniformes; family Salmonidae; genus Salmo; species Salmo salar. The sequence continues at coordinate 81,823,519 of NC_059460.1, read as the reverse complement.
AAATGTACCTGGGGACTTCACACTAAATGTCTTGTAGTTCACTTATACTTCAAGTTATCCGTCTGCGCTGCCATCTTGTGGACTCTATCGGAATTACAACAAGAGTGATGGCTAGAACTGGGACCTTTCTCTTGCATTTCAAAGATGGTGGTAGAAAAATACCAGTTTTTTTCCTTGTATTTTCTCCTACCAGATCTATTTTGTTATATTCTCCTACATTCAATTCACATTTCCACAAAGAATATGCATATCCTTGCTTCAGGGCCTGAGCTACAGGCAGTTAGACTTGGGTACGTCATTTAGGCGAAACTTGAAAAAAAGGGGACTATCCCTAAGCCACCTAGGGGTCTAGTAACACCCCCCCCCAACTCCAACTAATGGAGAGGCCTAACTTAGCCCTGTCCTGAGAGATCGGAACGTTGCTGGATCAGAACCATAGGAATAGAATCAAGCTGATTGCTTAGACATTCTAGACAAAATTGGAGAGATAGGTAGGCACAAGTCTATGTAATGCTTTGTAGATTAGCAGTAAAACGTGAAAATCAGCACCTAAACTTTACTCCTCTCCTCTCTCCTCTCCCCTCCTTTACTCTCCTCTCCGAAACAAATACAGTATGTAGTAGTGTGTGTGTGTGTGTGTGTGTGCGTGCGTGTGTGTGTGTGTGTGTGTGTGTGTGTGTGTGAGGGTGCGCGTGTACAACTCACATGTGTTGGGAGGCATTAGGGAACATCTCTGAGTATTGTGGGGCTGAGTCCTCCGGCCCGTGGGGGGCAGCGTGGGTGATGACCATCATCACTGGCCGATGAGGGTACACCTTCTTGGACATACGGAAGAAGTTGATACTGTGGTTGGTGATCAGGTCCGTGAAATAGTCCTGCAACGGGGAGAACAACAGGAATAACAAGTATTAGCTTTACAGCTGGAATCCTTCATGGTGAAACTTCCATGTCTGTTTGGGATATCACATCAACAAAGAAGTTACTGCAAACAACCAACACAGTTTTAACACGTACAACAGAACAGCAGAATATGTCATTGTTTTGACCACGCGGTTCAACGCTCATCAGCTTTGTTTCATCAACAAAACAAAAACAATAACAAAGGCGGTGGGGTGGACAGTGACGTTTCCAATAGTGCGGATTCCATCTTTAATTCTCATTGTGTGGATAAAATGTTTTGTATAGTACAGGTTAGGCTAGATCCAGAACAGACTATTGGAGGCGCACAGTATTACATAGAGCCATGACTACATGGAACTCTATTCCACATCAGGTAACTGATGCAAGCAGTAGAATCAGAAAATACACCTTATGGAACAGCGGGGGCTGTGAAGAGACACACACACAGATACAGACACACACATACGGACACAAACGCTAGCACATACACTCTACACACACCTATATTGTGATATTGTTGTATGGTGGTATTATACATTTTGAACTGTAGATATGTAGTGGTGTAATAATGATATATAATGTACTGTTTTATCTTTTGTGATGTAAGTGCTTTAATATGTTTGGACCCCCATTCATGATCTGATTTACAGTATAAGAGAAGGACACTCTAGAACTCTAGGACTCTAGAACTCCAGGGTACTCTAGAACTCCAGGGTACTCTACAACAGGGTACTCTACAACTCTAGGAATCTCTAGAACTCTAGGACACTAAAACTCACAGGTACCAATGATTTGATAGAAATGAGATTAAATGTAGGTCCTGCAATGCAGCAAGTGGCATCCAGAGCTGCAGAGAGATTTTGTAATACCAAAATCACCATCAATCAATGAAATGTACTTATAAAGCCCTTTTTACATCAGCAGATGTCACAAAATACTATACAGAAACCCAGCCTAAAACTCCAAACAGCAAGCAATGCAGATGTAGAAGCACGGTGGCTAGGAAAAACTCTCTAGAAAGGCAGGAACCTAGGAAGAAACCTAGAGAGGAACCAGGCTCTGAGGGGTAGCCAGTCCTCTTCTGGCTGTGCCAGGTGGAGATTAAAAGAGTACATGGCCATTAAGGCAAGATTGTTCTTCAAGATGTTCAAACGTTCATAGATGACCAGCAGGATGAATCAGAGGTCGAGAACGCAGGGGCGGTAGAGGGAGAAAGAGAGTCAAAAACAGCAGGTCCAGGACAAGGTAGCACGTCCGGTAAACAGGTCAGGGTTCCATAGCCACAGGCAGAACAGTTGAAACTGGAGCAGCCTCATGACCAGCATGACCAGGTGGACTGGGGACAGCCAGGAGTCATCAGGCCAGGTAGTCCTGAGGCATGTTCCTAGGGCTCAGATCCTCCAGGAGGGGAGGGAGAGAGAGAGGGAATTAGGGGTAGCATACTTAAATTCACACAAGACACCAGAATTACACCAGATATACACTGACACAGACCATTGCAGCATAAACACTGGAGGCTGAGACAGGAGGGGTCGGAAGACACTGTGGCCCCGTCCGACAATACACCCGGACAGGGCCAACCACTCCACCCACTTTGCCAATGCACAGCCCCCACACCACTAGAGGGATATCAACAGACCACCAACGTACTACCCTGAGATAAGGCTGAGTATAGCCCACAAAGATCTCCTCCACCGCACGAGCTAGAGGGGACGCAAAACCGGTCAGGAAGATCACGTCTGTGATCCACCCACTCAAGTGATGAACCCCTCCTAGGGACAGCATGGAAGAGCACTAGTAAGCCAGTGACTCAGCCCCCGTAATAGGGTCAGAGGCAGCGAATCACAGTGGAGAGAGGGGAGCCGGCCATGTAGAGACAGCAAGGGCGGTTCGTCGCTCCAGTGCCTTGCCGTTTACCTTCGCACCCCTGGGCCGGACTACACAAGAAGAATACCTCACTCCCCACCGGTGTGACTACTACCTCTGAGGGTTTAGAACTTGAGGTAGTCACCTCATACAAGTACTTGAGAGTATGGCTAGACGGTACACTGTCCTTCTCTCAGCACATATCAAAGCTGCAGGCTAAGGTTAAATCTAGCCTTGATTTCTTCTATCGTAATCGCTCCTCTTTCACCCCAGCTGCCAAACTAACCCTGATTCAGATGACCATCCTACCCATGCTAGATTACAGAGACGTAATTTATAGATCAGCAGGTAAGGGTGCTCTCGAGCGGCTACATGTTCTTTACCATTCGGCCATCAGATTTGCCACCAATGCTCCTTATAGGACACATCACTTTATACTCCTCTGTAAATTGGTTATCTCTGTATACCCGTAGCAAGACCCACTGGTTGATGATTATTTATCTGAGATACTGATAAGTGAATTATCTAATAAAGGTAAATTAATCCATAATCCATTATTAATTAGTAGTTATGTAGCGTGGATAATGAATAATTAATGTACTGAACGTTAGTCCCATGAAGGTCTAGTAGAGGCTGGAGAGGGAGAGAAATGTGTGTGCGTCTTAGAGGACCTAAGAGAACAGTAGACATTTGTTCTACCTGACCTAGCAACTCTGAGAGGCTTTGGAGGAAATATGGGAGTAGCCTTCAAGGTTCTCCTAATCTCTGGGGAAAGGAACAGGCTGCGTTGGATAGTGATTAACAGTGGTGGAAAGTCAAGGGAGAGATACTGTTCACCTGCTGTTTGTGTGTATGTGTGTGCGTAGGTTATGTACTGTTGGTGTGGAGGTGTGTGCGTAAGCGGAGAGAGAGGATAAAATGAACTTCTTTGTTAATGTTGAGCAGAACGTTCTCTGAATAAACCGCACAAACCTTTTGCAGAAGCTGAGTCTTTGCTTAATTATTATTAAACCCAGGGTCTTACAAACCTTCGGGGATTAGTCAAAGCTTATTGATTGTTAGTTATTATCATTAGGATAGAAAATTCCTTTGACAGATACCTACTGCAGCCCTCATCCTCCACATTCAACACTCGTTCTGCCAGTCACATTCTGTTAAAGGTCCCCAAAAGCACACACATCCCTGGGTCGCTCCTCTTTTCAGTTTGCTGCAGCTAGCGACTGGAACGAGCTGCAACAAACACTCAAACTGGACAGTTTTATCTCCATCTCTTCATTCAAAGACTCAATCATGGACACTCTTACTGACAGTTGTGGCTGCTTTGCATGAGGTATTGTTGTCTCTACCTTCTTGCCCTTTGTGCTCAATAATGTTTGTACCCTGTTTTGTGCTGCTACCATGTTGTTGTCATGTTGTGTTGCTACCATGTTGTTGTCATGTTGTGTTGCTGCCATGCTATATTGTCGTCTTAGGTCTCTCTTTATGTAGTGTTGTGTTGTCTCTCTTGTCGTGATGTGTGTTTTGTCCTATATTTTTATTTAATATATCTTTATTTTTAATCCCAGCCCCATCCCTGCAGGAGGCCTTTTGCCTTTTGGTAGGCCATCATTGTAAATAAGAATTTGTTCTTAACTGACTAGCCTAGTTAAATAAAGGTAAAATATAATTTTCATGATGTCAATGTGACAACTGTTGATAGACGCAGCTGGTAAATTCGCTATATACTCCAATTTCTGTACACTCTTGTCTGTGTGCCAGAGCGCAGAATAACTGACAAATTTACCAACCATCAACACCCATTGAATATGGCCGGTGTCAGTAAACGTTGGTAAAAAAAAAACACAATTCAATTGTTGCCAGCAGCACAGTTGCAGTCACCAACACTCTGAGTAACATGAAAATAGCATAACCAGCTCTGAAAGGGAGAGCAAAATGGTCAGTGAGCTGTTCTCTCATTTGTGTCTGGAAGTAGCTAACATTAGCCAACATTAGCCAGTTAGCTTGGGTGCTTGACTGCTGTTGTTATGTTAGCTAGCTAGCGAATGTTACGTGTATGATCTGTGTAGTATTATTATTCGTATCTCAGAGCCATTTGCTTTGCTAACTATAGCCCTATGTTAGCTAGCTAGCTAACATTGAACCCTGCAGATTCATGCAGGGTAGTAACGTTATGAGTTGGGATTACGGTTCATTGTTTTGCTAGCTGGCTAAATGTTTAAACAAAAGCCTCCACTATGCAAGTAACAATTTGAATAGAATGTTCATGATGTCACTGCAGCAACTGATGATAGACGTAGCTGGTAAATTTGCTCTGGCTATCTACTCTGAATACTCTCGTTTGAGTGTGCCAGAGCTCAGAATAACAGACGAATTTACAAATGCTCAACACCCGCTGAATATGGCCGGTGTCAGTAAACGTTGGCAAAAAAAAGCATAATTAAATTGTTGCCAGCAGCACAGTTACGGTCACCAACTGTCACGTCCTGACCAGTAAAGGGGTCTATTTGTTATTGTAGTTTGGTCAGGACGTGGCAGAGGGTATTTGTTTTCATGGTTTTGTGTATGTGTTTAGAGGGATATTTTGTGTAGAGTGTTTCTGGGGTTTATTGGTGTAAGTGTCGATGTAGAGGGGGTAGTTGATTTAAGTGGTTCGGGGTGTGTGTGTATTGTAGAGGGGTATTTGATTTATGTGTTCCGGGGTGTTGGGTATGTTCTTGTGTTTGTATTTCTAAGAGGCTGTTCTAGTTTTGTATTTCTGTGTTGGCCTGGTATGATTCTCAATCAGGAACAGCTGTACATCGTTGTTGCTGATTGAGAGTCATACTTAGGTCGCCTGTTTTCACCTGTTAGTTTGTGGGAGATTGTGCTTGTTTAGCTGTGTGCCTTACCGGCCTGTTATTCATCGTTGTGTTGTGTATACGTGTTTGTTTTGGGTTTTTCCTTCTTTGTCCCAATAAAAGAAGATGAGTGTACATATTCCCGCTGCGTTTTGGTCCTCTCCTTACGACACCCGTGACACCAACGCTCTGGATAACATGAAAACAGCCTAACCAGCTCTGCTAGGGAGAGTAAAATGGTCAGAGTGAGCTGTTCTTTCATTTGTGTCTGGAAGTAGTTAGCAAGCTAGCCAACATTAGCCAGTTAGCTTGGGTGATTGACTGCTGTTAGGTCAGCTAGCCAACGTTAGCCAGTTAGCTTGGGTGATTGACTGCTGTTAGGTCAGCTAGCCAACGTTGTGGGTGTAGACAAAGAAGAGCTCTCCAGTAGGTACCAAAACATTCAAAGGCCATTTTCTCAAAAGTGAGGTTACAAGTTCATCAACATTCAAAGCAGCATTACTTTCCCATTGTTCCTCAACTGTCGTGTATGATATACCATTTTGTAGCTCTGAAGTCTCTACTTTTATCCAATGTAAAAAAACACAATTTCTAATTTTGCTACATAAGACCGAATCGAGACCATCGATCACATATATACTGAGTATATGAATAGTGTGTAAATAGTATTTTTGTTGTCTCTTGTTGTCTTTCCAATATATAACTTACATTTTTATTTTATTTAATGTAATATCTTATGTTGTTCTTGTCTATAACTGTTCTGTAAATGTCATGTATTTATACATTTTATGTGGACCCCATTAAGAATATCTGCTGCATGTCCAGTAGCTAATGTGCTGGCGTTGGTTGTATTGAAAACACTGAGGTCTCTCTTTCTCTCTCTCTCTCTCTCATCCTCTGTCTCCGTATCTCCTCGTCTCCGGGGTCGTTACAGGCGCTGAAGTCGCCATGACTACTAGCGTAGCATGGAGCCAACCTGTGGCACAGTGGCATGATAGCATGGCACGGTATGACTGCTCAGCCCTGCCAGGAGCCCTGCCAGGAGCCCTGCCAGGTCACAGTGGAACCAGAGTGAGATGGTTAGCGGGATTCCCTTGAAATGGTATAAGTCAGATTAAACCTGATTCATCTTGGAGCTATTCATGGTTTTATAGCTGACTTTAATGACCTGCCTGGATCTGAAGGGAGGGAGGGAGGGAGGGAGGGAGGGAGGGGGGAGGGATGGAGGGAGCGAGAGAGCTGAGAGAGAGAGAGAGCTGAGAGAGAGAGAACCGAGAGAGAGAGAGCTGAGAGAGAGAGAGAGAGAGAGAGCTGAGAGAGAGAGAGCTGAGAGTGTGTGAGAGAGAGAGAGAGAGAGCTAAGAGAGAGAGAGAGCTGAGAGAGAGAGAGAGAGAGCTAAGAGAGAGAGAGAGAGAGAGCTGAGAGAAGCACATGGCATTAGCATGGTATTACTGTCCTGCTGTCTTCCAAACCACCTTGACTCTAACCTTGATTACTCTCCAAAAGGAATGAGCCAGACGATGTGTCTCAAATGGTACCATATTCCCTATATTGTGCACTACTTTTGACCAGAGCCCTATGAACCCTGGTTAAGGGGTTAACGGTGCCATTCGTGCCGCAGAGTACCGAGGGAGGTGAGAGTGATGGGAAGGAGGTGAACACACTTCCCAGAAGATAGCTTTGAGTTTCTCTGGCCTTCGTTTGAGACATGTAATTAACCGGTTAGTGACATACAAATGCTAATGTTGTCAAGGTAGTGAATGATAATAGCTGTACAGCAGCACTGTCCAAGAGTGGCTAAACTATTAACAGGCAGTTTACATTGGGCACGTCAGTCAGACAGGAAGTGGAGAAAAATAGACCCTAGCCTGAAGAAGATTAAAAAGTACAGGAAATTTGCTGAAAATATTCCCTGCCTCTGAGTAACAGCCTTAAGTTTGAAGGGATGCTGAATGGGCAAACACTATTTTTTTATATAGAAAAGCCATCTATTTTATATATATAGAAAAGCCCCTACCATCTTATTTATATATATAGAAAAGCCATCTATTTTATATATATAGAAAAGCCCCAATAGAAAAGCCCCTACCATCTTATTTTATATATATAGAAAAGCCCCTACCATCTTATTTATATATATAGAAAAGCCCCTACCATCTATTTTATATATATAGAAAAGCCCCTACCATCTATTTTATATTTATAGAAAAGCCCCTACCATCTATTTTATATATATAGAAAAGCCCCTACCATCTATTTTATATTTATAGAAAAGCCCCTACCATCTATTTTATATATATAGAAAAGCCCCTACCATCTATTTTATATATATAGAAAAGCCCCTACCATCTATTTTATATATATAGAAAAGCCCCTACCATCTATTTTATATATATAGAAAAGCCCCTACCATCTATTTTATATATATAGAAAAGCCATCTATTTTATATATATATAGAAAAGCCCCTACCATCTATTTTATATATATAGAAAAGCCCCTACCATCTATTTTATATATATAGAAAAGCCATCTATTTTATATATATATAGAAAAGCCCCTACCATCTTATTTATATATATATAGAAAAGCCCCTACCATCTATTTTATATATATAGAAAAGCCTTCTATTTTATATATATATATAGAAAAGCCCCTACCATCTATTTTATATATATAGAAAAGCCTTCTATTTTATATATATATATAGAAAAGCCCCTACCATCTATTGTACGGAAAACAACACCAGGAAAACAGGAGCCAGATCTTGGTAAAGTCATTGGTCTACTGCATTGACCAATCACCAGAAATGGGTGGGATTTACCAACATACCAACATAGAAGAGAGATTTTTTACATTTTTTTTTTACATTTTAGCAGACGCTCTTATCCAGAGCGACTTACAGTAGTGAATGCATACATTTCATACATTTATTTTATTTTTTTCTCCATACTGGCCCCCCGTGGGAATCGAACCCACAACCCTAGCGTTGCAAACACCATGCTCTACCAACTGAGCCACAGAGAGACGATCAGGCAAACCAACAGCATGGATAATGTTAGTTAGATTGAGTTAAACAACCTGTATTCAGATGAAAAAAAACGAAATGCGTTTAAAGTGTACGGGAAATCAAATGTATTGTGTGAATGTGTCGCAAAGTAAAATGTATAATTAGGAATTCCTCATGTAGCTAGCAAACTTTAGCGCCACTAGCTCAAGCTGCACGTCGATGTGGCCACAGTGAGGCTGACCCGTACGCATGTTGTGCAACTACGGGTGTGAAAGGCTAACTAGCTAGTGGCAATAATGTCAAGTATACTGTTAAACAAAACACATTGTTTTGACTGGCTCTCCAACCCTGTTCCTGTTTACCTAACTAGCTAGCTAGCTAGATAGCTGCAGCATAGAATATATATATTATATTCTGGAGCTATCTGTACCTTAGCTTAGATTAGCTATATATATATATATATATATATATATATATATATATATATATATATATATATATATATATATATATATATATATATATATAAGCTAAGCTACAGATAGCTACAGCATATATATATATATATATAGATAGATAGATAGATAGCATAGATAGATAGATAGATAGATAGATAGATAAGCTAAGCTACAGATAGCTACAGATAGCTACAGATAGAATATATATAGATAGATAAGCTAAGCTACAGATAGCTACAGCATAGAATATATATAGATAGATAAGCTAAGCTAAGCTACAGATAGCTACAGCATAGAAAAAAAAATATATATATATATATATAGCTAATCTAAGCTAAGGTACAGATAGCTACAGAATATAATATATATAGATAGATAAGCTAAGCTAAGCTACAGATAGCTACAGAATAGAATATATATAGATAGATAAGCTAAGCTACAGATAGCTACAGAATAGAATATATATATATATAGATAGATAAGCTAAGCTACAGATAGCTACAGCATAGAATATAAATATATATATATAGATAAGCTAAGCTAAGCTACAGATAGCTACAAAATATATATATATATATATAGATAAGCTAAGCTAAGCTACAGATAGCTAAGCTATCTGTTGTTGTTACTGTAGACTGTACGTCATCCTTTTTTCACAGCTGTCACAAAATCCTATTGTGCCACGGCAACAATGATTTTGTTGTAAAATTGTATTTGCTTCCATTTCGTTTCAATGTTTATTTATTTATTGGGCAAGTTGTTAGTTTTATAATGTGTCCTAAGTACATCTGTCTCCCTTTCGCCCGTGTTTCTTGGAGATCCTTTGAATGGTAAAATTTTGTGATACTCTCAACTCATCCTGTGTTATAAAGAACATTCATAACTGGTTTATAACAGATCGAATGAATGTCACTTTAGTTAAGGTGTCTGTGCACACTCTATAAGGGCCATATGACATGGTTATGACTTCCATCATTCCATTCAATTTAACAATGTGATACAGAGGTTGGTAAATGATATAACACCTTGTTATAACAACTGGTATATAGACTATTATGTAGCTTGCAGTAACACATGACAGAAGTTGTCATGCAGACTGGATATTAGCAGTTGCTATTAACAGCTGACATTGGAGCATATGATAACAGGCTGAACAGTCATCTATAACACCCATTATAACCAGTTATATGATAACAGGCTGAACAGTAATCTATAACACCCATTAAAACCAGTTATAGAACATCTCATCTGGCTAGAGAGAGAGTGTGTGTGTGTGTGTGTGTGTGTGTGTGTGTGTGTGTGTGTGTGTGTGTGTGTGTGTCTGTCTGTCTGTCTGTCTGTCTGTCTGTCTGTCTGTCTGTCTGTCTGTCTGTCTGTCTGTCTGTCTGTCTGTCTGACAGGGATTGGAACACACACAGACACACACACCCCCGCGGGTATAGACCAGACGTACCTTGGAATACTCCACGCCGTGTTTCTCCTTGTACCCGTTCCGACAAACGGTGTAATTATAAAAGCGTGAATTTTTTATGAGCCCCACCCATTCACGCCACCCAGGAGGGATGTAGCTACCGTTGTACTCGTTCAGATACTTCCCAAAGAACGCTGCAGAGAGGACGAGAGGAGACAGAGACAATTAAGAGTTAGAAAAAAATATATTGTCCATGCAATGTGGAAATTTGTCTTTGGCTTTTCACACAAATTGATAAAAGTACGGAATGGCAGGAGGATCATAAATGTCTTGTCTTTAAAAACCGGGACGTATTTTCTCTAAAGCCTATGATGCAAAAAAAACTAGCAATGTTTGTCATTACAATAGAGGAGGGTCATGAAAGGGATTTGGCTTGTTAAAATATCAGCTCATTTTCCCCCTGTTGTGTCCGAATGAACAAACCTTTACCTTTCTCTGACCCTAACACCCTAATAAAAACCCCTCCTTAGTAACCATCTACCAGGAACTACCTGTACTGATTTTAGTACAAGGAACTACCTGTTGATTTTAGTACCATGAACTGTCTGTTGATTTTAGTACCAGGAACTGTCTGTTGATTTTAGTACCAGGAACTGTCTGTTGATTTTAGTACCATGAACTGTCTGTTGATTTTAGTACCATGAACTGTCTGTTGATTTTAGTACCAGGAACTACCTGTTGATTTTAGTACCAGGAACTGTCTGTTGATTTTAGTACCAGGAACTGTCTGTTGGTTTTAGTACCAGGAACTGTCTGTTGATTTTAGTACCAGGAACTGTCTGTTGATTTTAGTACCAGGAACTGTCTGTTGATTTTAGTACCAGGAACTGTCTGTTGATTTTAGTACCATGAACTGTTGATTTTAGTACCATGAACTGTCTGTTGATTTTAGTACCAGGAACTGTCTGTTGATTTTAGTACCAGGAACTGTCTGTTGATTTTAGTACCATGAACTGTCTGTTGATTTTAGTACCAGGAACTGTCTTGATTTTATTACCAGGAACTGTCTGTTGATTTTAGTACCAGGCACTGTCTTGATTTTATTACCAGGAAGTGTCTGTTGATTTTAGTACCAGGAACTGGCTGTTGATTTTAGTACCAGGAACTGGCTGTTGATTTTAGTACCAGGAACTGTCTGTTGATTTTAGTACCAGGAACTGTCTGTTGATTTTAGTACCAGGAACTGTCTGTTGATTTTAGTACCAGGAACTGTCTGTTGATTTTAGTACCAGGCACTGTCTTGATTTTATTACCAGGAACTGTCTTGATTTTATTACCAGGAACTGTCTTGATTTTATTACCAGGAACTGTCTGTTGATTTTAGTACCAGGAACTGTCTGTTGACTTTAGTACCAGGAACTACCTGCCTCCCTCTCTCCCTGCCTGACTGCCTCCCTGCCTCTCTCAACTAAAATCAAGAGAGGGGGAGAGAGAGGGGAGGGAGAGGGGGAGGGAGAGGGGGGGTAGGGAGGGAGGGGGAAGGGGGGAGAGAGAGGTGGACAGAGATGGAGAGGGGGGGTAGGGAGGGAGGGGGAAGGGGGGAGAGAGAGGGGGAGAGAGAGAGAGGGGAGAGGGGGGGGTAAGGAGGTGGAAGGGGTTTCAGAGAAAGAGATGGGGCATGCAAACACAACACACGGTCACTAAAGTCAACAGACAGTTCCTGGTACTAAAACCAACAGCCAGTTCCTGGTACTAAAACCAACAGACAGTTCCTGGTACTAAAACCAACAGCCAGTTCCTGGTACTAAAACCAACAGCCAGTTCCTGGTACTAAAATCAACAGCCAGGTCCTGGTACTAAAATCAACAGACAGTTCCTGGTACTAAAACCAACAGACAGTTCCTGGTACTAAACTCAACAGACAGTTCCTGGTACTAAAACCAACAGACAGTTCCTGGTACTAAAATCAACAGACAGTTCCTGGTACTAAAATCAACAGACAGTTCCTGGTACTAAACTCAACAGACAGTTCCTGGTACTAAAACCAACAGACAGTTCCTGGTACTAAACTCAACAGACAGTTCCTGGTACTAAACTCAACAGACAGTTCCTGGTACTAAAATCAACAGACAGTTCCTGGTACTAAAATCAACAGCCAGTTCCTGGTACTAAAACCAACAGACAGTTCCTGGTACTAAAATCAACAGACAGTTCCTGGTACTAAAATCAACAGACAGTTCCTGGTACTAAACTCAACAGACAGTTCCTGGTACTAAAATCAACAGACAGTTCCTGGTACTAAACTCAACAGACAGTTCCTGGTACTAAAATCAACAGCCAGTTCCTGGTACTAAAATCAACAGACAGTTCCTGGTACTAAAATCAACAGCCAGTTCCTGGTACTAAAACCAACAGACAGTTCCTGGTACTAAAATCAAGACAGGTCCTGGTACTAAAATCAACAGACAGTTCCTGGTACTAAAATCAACAGACAGTTCCTGGTACTAAAACCAACAGACAGTTCCTGGTACTAAAATCAAGACAGTTCCTGGTACTAAAATCAACAGACAGTTCCTGGTTCCTAGGGAGTAGGTGGTGTTAGGGTCAGAAGGTGGTGTAGGTGGTGTTAGGGTCAGAGAAAGGTAAAGGTTTCCCCATTCAGACGGAACAGGGAAAAATGATCTGACATGTCATTTGACATGGGGACACGGGGGAGAGAAAAGTTCCATAATGTTCTCACCTGTCCTGTATCCTGTGTTGTTGAGGTAGACAGCGAAGGAGCGTGGTTCATGCTGAGCCTGCCAGGACGGTGAGGAACAGTTCTCGTTGTTGGTGTATGTGTTGTGATTGTGAACATACTTCCCTGTCAGCATGGACGAGCGAGACGGACAGCACATGGGCGTGGTCACAAAGGCGTTGATGAATGAGGTGCCTCCATTCTCCATTATCTTACGAGTCTTATTCATCACCTGGAGAGAACCTGGAGAGGAGGAAGAGGAGGAGGAGGATGGAGAGGAGGAGGATGATGGAGAGGAGGAGGAGGATGAAGAGGAGGAGGATGGAGAGGAGGAAGATGATGGAGAGGAGGATGATGAGGAGGATGAAGAGGAGGAGGATGAAGAGGATGAAGAGGAGGAGGATGATGGAGAGGAGGAGGAGGATGGAGAGGAGGAAGATGATGAAGAGGAGGATGAAGAGGAGGAGGATGATGAAGGGGAGGAGGATGGAGAGGAGGAGGATGATGAAGAGGAGGAGGATGGAGAGGAGGAGGATGATGAAGAGGAGGATGATGAAGAGGAGGATGATGGAGAGGAAGAGGATGGAGAGGAGGAAGAGGATGGAGAGGAGGAAGAGGATGGAGAGGAGGAGGATGATGGAGAGGAGGAAGAGGATGGAGAGGAGGAGGAGGGTGAAGAGGAGGAGGAGGATGAAGAGGAGGAGGATGATGGAGAGGAGGAAGAGGATGGAGAGGAGGAGGATGATGGAGAGGAGGAAGAGGATGGAGAGGAGGAGGAGGGTGAAGAGGAGGAGGAAGATGGAGAGGAGGAAGATGATGGAGAGGAGGAAGAGGATGGAGAGGAGGAGGATGATGGAGAGGAGGAGGAGGGTGAAGAGGAGGAGGAGGATGAAGAGGAGGAGGAGGATGAAGAGGAGGAGGAGGATGAAGAGGAGGAGGATGATGGAGAGGAGGAGGATGATGGAGAGGAGGAGGATGATGGAGAGGAGGAGGATGATGAAGAGGAGGAGGAGGATGAAGAGGAGGAGGATGATGAAGAAGAGGAGGATGATGAAGAGGAGGAGGATGAAGAGGAGGAGGAGGAGGAGGAGGAGGAAGAGGAGGATGGATGGAGAGGGAACTTCAGAGTTTTATTCGGTACATGAAAACGTAAGTGAAAAAGTACATTTTGTGTGCACTACGTCATCACGCACTGATTTTTATCCACAACAAGTCAGTTTGGTAGAAACACATCACCGAAGGGAAAATGCGCATAATTTCTTCATGTGGATTCTAGAATATTAGCATGAAAATCTATTGCTAATTGGATGGAAACTTATTAACTCTGTTTTAAAAATGGCTTCCCTGATTTTAGACAGTTCTGTTTGAAAACTCTGTGAAGGAAAATATACAAACTACTGCTCGTTAGTGAGAGACAGTGTGAGGGATCATTTCTGTCAGAGAAGAAGAGGATTGCAACATTACATTTCCCTGTGGGTAAACACAGCAGTCAGACTGTGATTGGAGCTTTTCTCAGAAAGAGCGAGAGGGAGAAAGAGGTAGAAAGAGAGAGAGGGGAGAGAGAGAGAGAGGGAGAAGGAGAGAGAGGGGAGAGAGAGAGAGAGGGAGAAGGAGAGAGAGGGGAGGGCGTTAAAGAAGGAAGGAGGGAGAGAGAGAGCGAGAGAGAGAGAGAGAAGGCGAGAGAGAGAGAGAGAGAGAGAGAGAGAGAGAGAGAGAGAGGGAGAGAGAGAGAGAGAGAGAGAGAGGGGAGGGCGATAGAGAAGGAAGGAGGGAGAGAGAGAGAGAGGAGAGAGAGAGAGAGGGAGGGCATTAGAGAAGGAAGGAGGGAGAGAGAGAGAGGGTGCAAGAGAGAGAGGGCGAGAGAGAGAGAGAGAGAGAGAGAGAGAGCGAGAGAGAGAGAGAGAGAGAGAGGAGGGCAAGGAGAGAGAGAGAGGGTGCAAGAGAGAGAGAGAGAGAGAGAGAGAGAGAGAGAGAGAGAGAGAGAGAGAGAGAGCGAGAGAGAGAAAAATAGAACAAAAGAAAAGAGAAAGAGAGGGGAGATTCAAACAGGAAGCTCTTACAACACATAGTGAACTGAACAACCTCCAGAGCTCCAGGGGGTCAGTCCATTATTCTTACCCAGCTCTGTGTCCTGATCGTCGGTCATGATGAGGATGATGTTGGGTCTGATGTTCCTGCGGTCTCTCTGTATGCGTCCCCTGAGGCCTCCCTGGGCTCTGGTAGTGCTGACGGCTGAACAGCCCTGGTCCCAGCCCAGGAACACGAGGCCCAGCCAGGCCACACACAACAGCAGCATGGCGGAGAGATGGAGGGAGCGATGGAGGGTGTCACTCACTCACGGACACACACTGTAGCTCCCACAGCTGAGGAGAAGTCTGAGGAGAAAGAGAGAAGAGGACTTGTTATGAATCAATCAATCATATTTATTTTATAAAGCCCTTTTAACATCAGCAGTTTCACCTTTTTTTTTATCTGGCCTTTCCCCCAAAGAGCGAGCAAACCAGAAGCACAGTCGAGCCAGAAGCACAGTCAAACCAGAAGCACAGTCGAGCCAGACGCACAGTCAAACCAGAAGCACAGTCGAGCCAGAAGCACAGTCAAACCAGACGCACAGTCAAACCAGAAGCACAGTCGAGCCAGACGCACAGTCAAACCAGACGCACAGTCAAACCAGACGCACAGTCAAACCAGACGCACAGTCAAACCAGAAGCACAGTCGAGCCAGAAGCACAGTCAAACCAGAAGCACAGTCAAGCCAGAAGCACAGTCAAACCAGACGCACAGTCAAGCCAGAAGCACAGTCAAACCAGACGCACAGTCAAGCCAGACGCACAGTCAAACCAGACGCACAGTCAAACCAGAAGCACAGTCGAGCCAGAAGCACAGTCAAACCAGAAGCACAGTCAAGCCAGAAGCACAGTCAAACCAGACGCACAGTCAAGCCAGAAGCACAGTCAAACCAGACGCACAGTCGAGCTGGAAGCACAGTCGAGCTAGTTTTAGTTATGGCCTGTGTATGGGAGACTAGGAGACCTAAGTGTTGTAGGCCTATAGTTTGTGTTTTTGGGATGTCACTTCCTGCTACTGGGAGGGCAGTACTAAGGTGATGGTGCAGGGGGTGCCCCTAAGTGAAACTTCTCACTGGTCGGGGAGGTTGGGGCAATAAGCAGACCAGAGTGACCCTGCCCAATCCAAAAACAAAACGATGGGTCCTTGTCAAAAGTAGTGCACTATAAAAGGCCATTTGGGCCACATGCTAACAGTTCCAGCGGGGGTTTGAAAAAAAAACTAAATAAAAAAACAAAAACCAGAATCAGATCAACAGAATCTGATCAACAGAATCTGATCTACGGAATCTGATCTACAGAATCTGACCTACAGAATCTGATCTACGGAAGCTGATCTACGGAATCTGATCTACAGAATCTGACCTACAGAATCTGACCTACGGAATCTGACCTACAGAATCTGATCTACGGAATCTGACCTACGGAAGCTGATCTACGGAATCTGACCTACGGAAGCTGATCTACGGAATCTGATCTACAGAATCTGATCTACAGAATCTGACCTACAGAATCTGATCAACGGAATCTGATCTACGGAATCTGTCCTACAGAATCTGACCTACGGAAGCTGATCTACGGAATCTGTCCTACAGAATCTGACCTACAGAATCTGATCTACAGAATCTGTCCTACAGAATCTGTCCTACAGAATCTGTCCTACAGGGTCCTGGTCAAAAGTAGTGCACAACATAGCGAATAGGTTGCCAATTGGGACACAACAAATATCTGCACAACTGTGTTGGCCTTTGGCTTTCCATCCTCTCGTCTCCCCCATAGAGATGTGTGGTGATGATGAGC
Source organism: Salmo salar (assembly GCF_905237065.1). Taxonomy (NCBI): domain Eukaryota; kingdom Metazoa; phylum Chordata; class Actinopteri; order Salmoniformes; family Salmonidae; genus Salmo; species Salmo salar. The sequence continues at coordinate 81,806,436 of NC_059460.1, read as the reverse complement.
AGCTCTCACAGCTAACAGAGGAACACATGGCACAGCTAACAGGGGAACACATGGCACATCTAACAGAGGAACACATGGAACAGCTAACAGGGGAACACATGGAACAGCTAACAGAGGAACACATGGAACAGCTAACAGGGGAACACATGGAACAGCTAACAGGGGAACACATGGCACATCTAACAGAGGAACACATGGAACAGCTAACAGGGGAACACATGGCACAGCTAACAGAGGAACACATGGAACAGCTAACAGGGGAACACATGGAACAGCTAACAGGGAAACACATGGAACAGCTAACAGGGGAACACATGGAACAGCTAACAGAGGAACACATGGCACAGCTAACAGGGGAACACATGGCACATCTAACAGAGGAACACATGGAACAGCTAACAGAGGAACACATGGAACAGCTAACAGGGGAACACATGGAACAGCTAACAGAGGAACACATGGAACAGCTAACAGGGGAACACATGGAACAGCTAACAGAGGAACACATGGAACAGCTAACAGAGGAACACATGGAACAGCTAACAGAGGAACACATGGAACAGCTAACAGAGGAACACATGGAACAGCTAACAGAGGAACACATGGAACAGCTAACAGGGGAACACATGGAACAGCTAACAGAGGAACACATGGAACAGCTAACAGAGGAACACATGGAACAGCTAACAGGGGAACACATGGAACAGCTAACAGGGGAACACATGGAACAGCTAACAGAGGAACACATGGAACAGCTAACAGGGGAACACATGGCACAGCTAACAGAGGAACACATGGAACAGCTAACAGAGGAACACATGGAACAGCTAACAGGGGAACACATGGAACAGCTAACAGAGGAACACATGGAACAGCTAACAGGGGAACACATGGAACAGCTAACAGAGGAACACATGGAACAGCTAACAGAGGAACACATGGAACAGCTAACAGAGGAACACATGGAACAGCTAACAGAGGAACACATGGAACAGCTAACAGAGGAACACATGGAACAGCTAACAGGGGAACACATGGAACAGCTAACAGAGGAACACATGGAACAGCTAACAGAGGAACACATGGAACAGCTAACAGAGGAACACATGGAACAGCTAACAGAGGAACACATGGAACAGCTAACAGGGGAACACATGGAACAGCTAACAGGGGAACACATGGAACAGCTAACAGGGGAACACATGGAACAGCTAACAGAGGAACACATGGAACAGCTAACAGGAGAACACATGGAACAGCTAACAGAGGAACACATGGAACAGCTAACAGAGGAACACATGAAACAGCTAACAGAGGAACACATGGAACAGCTAACAGGGGAACACATGGAACAGCTAACAGGGGAACACATGGAACAGCTAACAGAGGAACACATGGAACAGCTAACAGGGGAACACATGGAACAGCTAACAGAGGAACACATGGAACAGATAACAGCACTGAAGGAGGAGGTGAGAAAGCTGAGGGGTGACAGAGAGAGAAGCCAGAAGAACAGCCCACCTCAGACCCGGAGTACAACCTCAACACCACGATGGGACAGACAACTCAGGACCCACCAACCCCCCGCTCCTAACAGCCCTCCGCTCCCCTGATGGCCATCCTGACAACCCTGCCCACATCCACTGAGGACACACAAAAGCCACAGATTGTGCTCCTCATTGACTCAAATGGCAAATACATTCAAGAGGATACATTTTTTTTCCCCAAACACAAAGTGGCTAAACTCTGGTTCCCAAACACTAGGCATGCCCTGGAGCTGTTGTCAGAGGACAGACTAGGGTCTCCCAGCCACATCATAATTCACACGGGCACAAAAGACCTGAGGGCCCAGCAGGAAACGGTGGCCACAGCACTCAAGGGAGTGAGTGAAAAATCTTCTTCCACTTTCGCCAACGCACAAGTGGTTATCTCCACCTGGGCGTTGGCTACCACAAAAATACATTCTCTTTGCCACCATACAGCGGCTGAAAGAAAGCATTTTTCCGGGACTGTGCCTCAAATCCTAATGTCTACCTGGCCCACCACTCCACCCTGGACTTGAACAGCCTTTATGACCAGGTCCACCTCTACAAGGCAGCAATGACAACTTTTGCCAGGACCCTGAAAGACGTCACCCTCAACCACAGCCCCAGCACCTCATACAGGAGCAACAGAGCATTGGACACCCCTCCCAGACCTGCAAGACACCCACCCAGACCAGCAAGCCCCCCCCCCCCCCCCCCACGAAGGACCTGCACCGAGAGAACCCTCGCAAAGAGGACCTACACCCAGACTACAGCTTCACCAGCCACACCCCAACCAACTGAGACCACCCCAAACAACCCTTGGCCACACCCTATATAGTCCCCCCAGATCAGACCTATGCCCCTTCTGCCCACCCCATATTTACATTTACATGTTAGTCATTTAGCAGACGCTCTTACCCAGAGCGACTTACAGTAGTGAATGCAGACATTTCATTTCACGCAATCCCTTTCTCCGTACTGGTCCCCCGTGGGAATCAAACCCACAACACTGGCGTTGCAAACACCATGCTCTACCAACTGGCAAGGACCTCAACATGACATATTCCCAGGCCGTGGGCAGAGCAACAGGCCCAACCCTAACTATTACAACGGCCCAGGCCCCATCCTGCGACCTAAGAGTGATGTATCAGATGCTCAACATGCTCTGCTCACTCTGGGGCCTAAACCACAACCAAAACAACACCAGACACTATGGAACACAAAGCTTTTATTTTCTCATTCTGGAATATACAAGGTCCTCTTAAAGAGCAGGAACCTAGACTTCATCAAAAAGATATTAAAAATACAGACATTGTCATCCTACAAAAAACATGGTATAAAGGAGACGGACCCACTGGTTGCCCTCTAGGTTACAGAGAGCTGGTAGTCCCATCCACCAAACTACCAGGTTGGTGGTATAGAGGAGATGGACCCACTGGTTGCCCTCTAGGTTACAGAGAGCTGGTAGTCCCATCCACCAAACTACCAGGTGGGTGGTATAGAGGAGACGGACCCACTGGTTGCCCTCTAGGTTACAGAGAGCTGGTAGTCCCATCCACCAAACTACCAGGTGGTATAGAGGAGATGGACCCACTGGTTGCCCTCTAGGTTGCAGAGAGCTGGTAGTCCCATCCACCAAACTACCAGGTTGGTGGTATAGAGGAGATGGACCCACTGGTTGCCCTCTAGGTTACAGAGAGCTGGTAGTCCCATCCACCAAACTACCAGGTGTGAAACAGGGAAGAGACTCAGGGGATATGCTAATTTGGTATAGAACAGACCTAACTCACTCTATTCAATTAGTAAAAACAGGAACATTTTTACATCTGGCTAAAAATGTATAAGGAAATGATCTCAACAGAGAAAAATGTCCTCCTGTGCGCTACCTATATCCCCCCACTAGAATCCCCATACATTAATGATGACAGCTTCTCCATCCTACCTATATCCCCCCACTAGAATCCCCATACTTTAATGATGACAGCTTCTCCATCCTACCTATATCCCCCCACTAGAATCCCCATACTTTAATGATGACAGCTTCTCCATCCTACCTATATCCCTCCACTAGAATCCCAATACTTTAATGAGGACAGCTTCTCCATCCTAGAGGGGGAGATCAACCATTTCCAGCCTCAGGGACATGTACTAGTCTGTAGCGACCTAAATGCCAGAACTGGACAAGAACCTGACACCCTCAGCACACAGGGGGACAAACACCAACCTGGAGGTGACAGCATTCCCTCCCCCATATGCCCCCCTAGACACAACTACGACAACATAACCAACAAAAACGGGTCACAACTCCTGCAGCTCTGTCAGATGCTGGGTCTGTACATAGTTAATGGTAGGCTTTGAGGGGACTCCTATGGTAGGTACACCTATAGCTCTGTCAACGCTGGTAGTAATAGTCAATGGAGGCTTTGAGGGACTCCTATGGTAGGTACACCTACAGCTCTGTCACACGCTGGGTATGTACATAGTCAATGGTAGGCTTGGCTATGCGTCGCGGGTATGTACATAGTCAATGGTAGGCTTTGAGGGGACTCCTATGGCAGGTACACCTATAGCTCATTTCTTGGCAGTAGTACTGTAGACTACTTTATCACTGACCTCAACCCAGAGTCTCTCAGAGCGTTCACAGTCAGTCCACTGACACCCCTATCAGATCACAGAAAAATCACTTTCTACATGAACAGAGCAATACTCAATCATCTAAGCCAAAGGAACTGAGTAATATTAAGACATGGAAGGAAAGTGGTGTATAAACATACCAAAGAAACAATTAGACAACAACAAATTCAATCTCTTCTAGAACAACTTCCTGGACTAAACGTTCCACTGTAATAGTGAAGGTGTAAACTTGGCAGTAGAAAACCTAAACAGTATATTTGACCTCTCAGCTCCCCTATCAAATCTAAACATGTAAAGCAGACAACCTAAGAAAATGAACAACAATGACCAATGGTTTGATGAAGAATACAAAAACCTAAGAAAAAAGGGAGAAATCTATCCAACCCAAAAACATAGAGACCCAGAAAACCTGAGTATACGCCTTCACTATGGTGGATCACTAAAACAATACAGAAATACACTACGGAGAAAGAAGGAACAGCACGTCAGAAATCAGCACAGTGTAACGGAAGAATCCATAGAATCTAACCACTTCTGGGAAATTTTAAAATTCTAAACAAACAACTCGAACAGTTATCCATCCAAAACGTAGATATAAGATAAGCCAATAGATAAGCCAATTCTCCAATATTTTTGGCTCTATAGCAAAGAACAATCAGCAAAAACATATACAGTTGAAGTCGGTAGTTTACATACACTTGGTTGGAGTCATTAAAACTTGTTTTTCTACCACTCCACAAATTTCTTGTTAACAAACTATAGTTTTGGCAAGTCGGTTAGGACATCTACTTTGTGCATGACACAAATCATTTTTCCAACAATTGTTTACAGACAGATTATTTTACTTTTAATTCACGTATCACAATTTCAGTGGGTCAGAAGTTTACATACACTAAGTTGACTGTGCCTTTAAACAGCTTGGAAAATTCCAGAAAATGATGTCATGACTTCAGAAGCTTCCGAAAGGCTAATTGACATCATTTGAGTTAATTGGAGGTGTACCTGTGGATGTATTTCAAGGCCTACCTTCAAACTTGACATCATGGGAAAATCAAAAGAAACAGCCAACACCTCAGATAAAAAATTGTAGACCTCCACAAGTCTGGTTCATCCTTGGGAGCAATTTCCAAACGCCTGAAGGTACCACGTTAATCTGTACAAACAATAGTACACAAGTATAAACACCATGGGACCACACAGCCGTTATACCGCTCAGGAAGGAGACACGTTCTGTCTCCTAGAGATGAACGTACTTTGGAAAGAAAAGTGCAAATCAATCCCAGAACAACAGCAAATGACCTTGTGAAGATGCTGGAGAAAACAGGTACAAAAGTATTTATATCCACAGTAAAACTAGTCCTATATCAACATAACCTGAAAGGCCGCTAAGCAAGGAAGAAGCCATTGTTCCAAAACCGCCATAAAAAAGCCAGACTACGGTTTGCAACTGCACATGGGGACAAAGATCGTACTTTTTGGAGAAATGTCATCCAGTCTGATGAAACAAAAATAGAACTGTTTGGCCATAATGACCATTGTTATGTTGAGGAAAAAGGTGGAGGCTTGCAAGCCGAAGAACACCATCCCAACCGTGAAGCACGGGGGTGGCAGCATCATGTTGTGGGGGTGCTTTGCTGCAGGAGGGACTGGTGCACTTCACAAAATAGATGGCATCATGAGGGAGGAAAATGATGTGGATATATTGAAGCAACATCTCAAGACATCAGTCAGGAAGTTCAAGTTTGGTCGCAAGTGGGTCTTCCAAATGGACAATGACCCCAAGCATACTTCCAAAGTTGTGGCAAAATGGCTTAAGGACAACAAGTCAAGGTATTGGAGTGGCCATCACAAAGCCCTGACCTCAATCCTATAGAAAATTTGTGGGCAGAACTGAAAAAGTCTGTGCGAGCAAGGAGGCCTACAAACCTGACTCAGTTACACCAGCTCTGTCAGGAGAAATGGGCCAAAATTCACCCAACTTATTGTGGGAAGCTTGTGGAAGGCTACCCGAAACATTTGACCCAAGTTAAACAATTTAAAGTCAATGCTACCAAATACTAATTGAGTATATGTAAGCTTCTGACCCACTGGGAATGTGATAAAAGAGCTTCAAGCTTCAATAAATCATTCTCTCTATTACTTTTCTGACATTTCACATTCTTAAAATAAAGTGGTGATCCTCATTTTTACTAGAATTAAATGTCAGGAATTGTGAAAAACTGAGTTTAAATTTATTTGGCTAAGGTGTATGTAAACTTATGACTTCAACTGTACAAATCGTAGAATCAACTATTAACGACTACCAGAGCCCACTGGATTCTCCAATTACATTGAATGAACTACAGGACAAAATACAAACCCTCCAACCCAAAACGGCCTGTGGTGTTGATGGTATCCTCAATGAAATGATAAAATATACAGACCTCAAATTCCATTTGGCTACACTTAAACTCTTTAACATCATCCTCAGCTCTGGCATCTTCCCCAATATGTGGATTCAAGGACTGATCCCCCCCCCCCCAATCCACAAAAGTGGAGACAGATTTGACCCCAATAACTACCGTGGGATATGCGTCAACAGCAGCCTTGGGAAAATCCTCTGCATTATCATTAACAGCTGACTTGTACATTTCCACAGCGAAAACAATGTACTGAGCAAATGTCAAATTGGCTTTTTATCAAATTACCGTACGACAGACCACGTATTCACCCTGCACACCCTAATTGACAAACAAACAAACCAAAACAAACGCAAAATCTTCTCAATTTGACATGAGGGTCTGCTATACAAATTGATGGGAAGTGGTGTTGGGGGCAAAAACATTATAAAATCAATGTACACAAACAACATGTGTGCGGTTAATTTTGGCAGTAAATACACATTTCTTCCCACAGGGCCGTGGGGTGAGACAATGATGCAGCATGAGCCCCACCCTCTTCAACATATATATGAACAAGTTGGCGAGGGCACTAGATCAGTCTGCAGCCTTCTATAAATCTGTGGATAACAAGAAGTCTTCTATACCAGATTTAACCAGTCAGACTACTACAGAGCATATTGTTTCTACTTCCTCATTGTTTCTGAGGATTAGCCCCACTAATGACACTTTAAATGACTCATGACCCCTTTTTACTGTACTCATCAGGGGCTCAGCTGGCTGCAGGGTTGAAAAATATAGGGGACGGACCAGCCGGTCCGGAGAAGAAAATGGCCTGGGGGCCGGGGGTTCAAAGTCAACCAAGACAAAAAGGGCACTATGGAGTCCTCAGTCAGTCCGACCGACACACCAGATGGAGGCAAAAAATGTGCAATTTTCAGATTAATGGCCATCAACACTGGGTCCTCGTCCCAAATGGCACCCTATTCCCTATGTAGTGCACTACTTGTTAGCAGAGCCCTATGGGAATAGTGTGCCATTTAAGGAGCCACAATTGGGACACAGGCTAGGAGACATTTAACACACCTCAACACCATGACAATCTTTCCTTTAATGACTGTAATTTCTTATTATTTCACCCACTACCCCTTCACTACTAACCCTGCGTTAGAAGCAGGAGTTGGAACAGGTCGGGGGAGGAGAAAACCGGAAAACAACGACATCTTTCAAGGAGCAGAATCAGATCCTTGAACGAAAGTGATCTATATACTGTTCTGGAACAGAACGATTATTTTAAAAAGCATGGGAACTGGTTAATAAAGTTATTCTATGTTCCAGGCAACAAAAAAAAACACAACAAAGAGCTTATGCAAAGCCCTCCCTCTGTCACTCAGAAATGTATTTCAGTGTCTGCCTGCCAGCTGGAGATCTGACAGTGTGTGTGTGTGTGTAGGCAGTATACCTATATACCTGCCCCTCCCACTCCTAAGCGTAGGTTACTGTAGCTCACTGACATTACAAGCGTGATTCAGAAATTAGGGAGAGAGATTTTTTAATTAGAGAAGAATGGATTCCCCCTTTTTCAATGCTAGTTAAGGATACTAAAGTAATCACGTTTCACATTGGATTTATTAACTACTAAAAGGTAAGACGTGTTGTTAATTCTGGTGCCCCTCTGCAAACACAAGCTTGTTAGCTAGCTAGCTCAAAGGACATTCAAAGTTCCTCCATAGTAGCCGCTTCTCCTAAATATAATTCTGTAGACCTAATTCAGATAATGCATGTTATAACAAGATACCCAGCCAAGCCTCCTCCTCCACCCTCTCTCGTTCTCTCCCCAACCCGCAAAATTTCAGTCACATCTCTTGCCCTACATTTGTCGGTCCAATGCATGTAAACAATTAGCTTGTTTCCGCACCGATTTGGTGAAGTAATTTAATTTAGAGTTAAATGTAAAAAATGATGTTGATTTCAGAGGTTTAAAATGCAAAAGGCACTCGCACAACTGAACTATCTTTGTTGCAGGTGCATGGCAGCAGTTGAAAACATAAGAAACCCTCATACTACTCTTGAATTTAAATTGAATTGAGAGAGAGAGACATAGATAGTGAGGAAGGACCAGGGTGAATGGGAGAGAGAGAGACATAGATAGTGTGGGGGGACCAGGGAGGGGGACCAGGGAGGGGAGACCAGGGTGAATGGGAGAGAGAGAGACATAGATAGTGAGGGGGGACCAGGGTGAATGGGAGAGAGAGAGACATAGATAGTGAGGGGGGACCAGGGTGAATGGGAGAGAGAGAGACCTAGATAGTGAGGGGGGGACCAGGGTGAATGGGAGAGAGAGAGACCTAGATAGTGAGGGGGGGACCAGGGTGAATGGGAGAGAGAGAGACATAGATAGTGAGGGGGGGACCAGGGTGAATGGGAGAGAGAGAGACCTAGATAGTGAGGGGGGGACCAGAGTGAATGGGGGAGAGAGAGAGAGAGAGAGAGAGAGAGAGAGAGAGAGAGAGAGAGAGAGAGACATAGATAGTGAGGGGGGACCAGGGTGAATGGGAGAGAGAGAGACATAGATAGTGAGGGGGGACCAGAGTGAATGGGAGAGAGAGAGAGAGAGAGAGAGAGAGAGAGACATAGGTAGTGAGGGGGGACAAGGGTGAATGGGAGAGAGAGAGAGAGGAAAGGAAATCAAAAAGAGAGAGGGAAAGAGAGAGAGAGAGAGTAGAGAAGGGAGATTTGAGTTGCTTTAACATGGCCATTGTCCCTAACGACCAGGTCATTTTATATGTGACTGATTTAGCTCAGGGTCCCAAAGGCATCTGTTTTAGATTTGAACCTCCACACTGAACTGCTCCCCCCAACAGAACCTAACTTCTCATGCTCAGCAACACAATGAACTAAATGGATGGAGGGTTCCAATTCTAGAAGTTTGAGGAGTTCTGATGATCAGGACAGTTGTCAAGGCTAGAGGAGATGTTGTCAAGGCTAGAGGAGGTGTTGTCAAGGCTAGAGGAGGTGTTGTCAAGGCTAGAGGAGGTGTTGTCAAGGCCAGAGGGGGTGTTGTCAAGGCTAGAGGAGGTGTTGTCAAGGCTAGAGGAGGTGTTGTCAAGGCTAGAGGAGGTGTTGTCAAGGCTAGAGGAGATGTTGTCAAGGCTAGCGGAGGTGTTGTCAAGGCTAGAGGAGGTGTTGTCAAGGCGAGAGGAGGTGTTGTCAAGGCTAGAGGAGATGTTGTCAAGGCTAGCGGAGGTGTTGTCAAGGCTAGAGGAGGTGTTGTCAAGGCTAGCGGAGGTGTTGTCAAGGCTAGAGGAGGTGTTGTCAAGGCGAGAGGGGGTGTTGTCAAGGCTAGCGGAGGTGTTGTCAAGGCTAGCGGAGGTGTTGTCAAGGCTAGCGGAGGTGTTGTCAAGGCTAGAGGAGGTGTTGTCAAGGCTAGAGGAGGTGTTGTCAAGGCTAGAGGAGGTGTTGTCAAGGCCAGAGGAGGTGTTGTCAAGGCGAGAGGAGGTGTTGTCAAGGCGAAAGGAGGTGTTGTCAAGGCTAGAGGAGGTGTTGTCAAGGCTAGAGGAGGTGTTGTCAAGGCTAGAGGAGGTGTTGTCAAGGTGAGAGGGGGTGTTGTCAAGGCGAGAGGGGGTGTTGTCAAGGCTAGAGGAGGTGTTGTCAAGGCGAGAGGAGGTGTTGTCAAGGCGAAAGGAGGTGTTGTCAAGGCCAGAGGAGGTGTTGTCAAGGCCAGAGGAGGTGTTGTCAAGGCCAGAGGAGGTGTTGTCAAGGCTAGAGGAGGTGTTGTCAAGGCTAGAGGAGGTGTTGTCAAGGCCAGAGGAGGTGTTGTCAAGGCTAGAGGAGGTGTTGTCAAGGCTAGAGGAGGTGTTGTCAAGGTGAGAGGAGGTGTTGTCTAGGCGAGAGGAGGTGTTGTCTAGGCTAGAGGAGGTGTTGTCAAGGCTAGAGGAGGTGTTGTCAAGGCCAGAGGAGGTGTTGTCAAGGCCAGAGGAGGTGTTGTCAAGGCCAGCGGAGGTGTTGTCAAGGCTAGCGGAGGTGTTGTCAAGGCCAGAGGAGGTGTTGTCAAGGCTTGCGGAGTTGTTGTCAAGGCTAGCGGAGGTGTTGTCAAGGCTAGCGGAGGTGTTGTCAAGGCTAGAGGAGGTGTTGTCAAGGCTAGCGGAGGTGTTGTCAAGGCTAGAGGAGGTGTTGTCAAGGCTAGAGGAGATGTTGTCAAGGCTAGCGGAGGTGTTGTCAAGGCTAGAGGAGGTGTTGTCAAGGCTAGCGGAGGTGTTGTCAAGGCTAGAGGAGGTGTTGTCAAGGCGAGAGGGGGTGTTGTCAAGGCTAGCGGAGGTGTTGTCAAGGCTAGCGGAGGTGTTGTCAAGGCTAGCGGAGGTGTTGTCAAGGCTAGAGGAGGTGTTGTCAAGGCTAGAGGAGGTGTTGTCAAGGCTAGAGGAGGTGTTGTCAAGGCCAGAGGAGGTGTTGTCAAGGCGAGAGGAGGTGTTGTCAAGGCGAAAGGAGGTGTTGTCAAGGCTAGAGGAGGTGTTGTCAAGGCTAGAGGAGGTGTTGTCAAGGCTAGAGGAGGTGTTGTCAAGGTGAGAGGGGGTGTTGTCAAGGCGAGAGGGGGTGTTGTCAAGGCTAGAGGAGGTGTTGTCAAGGCGAGAGGAGGTGTTGTCAAGGCGAAAGGAGGTGTTGTCAAGGCTAGAGGAGGTGTTGTCAAGGCCAGAGGAGGTGTTGTCAAGGCCAGAGGAGGTGTTGTCAAGGCTAGAGGAGGTGTTGTCAAGGCTAGAGGAGGTGTTGTCAAGGTGAGAGGAGGTGTTGTCTAGGCGAGAGGAGGTGTTGTCTAGGCTAGAGGAGGTGTTGTCAAGGCTAGAGGAGGTGTTGTCAAGGCCAGAGGAGGTGTTGTCAAGGCCAGAGGAGGTGTTGTCAAGGCCAGCGGAGGTGTTGTCAAGGCTAGCGGAGGTGTTGTCAAGGCCAGAGGAGGTGTTGTCAAGGCTAGCGGAGTTGTTGTCAAGGCTAGCGGAGGTGTTGTCAAGGCCAGAGGAGGTGTTGTCAAGGCCAGAGGAGGTGTTGTCAAGGCTAGCGGAGGTGTTGTCAAGGCTAGCGGAGGTGTTGTCAAGGCCAGAGGAAGTGTTGTCAAGGCTAGAGGAGGTGTTGTCAAGGCTAGCGGAGGTGTTGTCAAGGCTAGCGGAGGTGTTGTCAAGGCTAGCGGAGGTGTTGTCAAGGCCAGAGGAGGTGTTGTCAAGGCTAGCGGAGGTGTTGTCAAGGCTAGCGGAGGTGTTGTCAAGGACAGAGGAGGTGTTGTCAAGGCTAGAGGAGGTGTTGTCAAGGATAGAGGAGGTGTTGTCAAGGCTAGAGGAGGTGTTGTCAAGGCTAGAGGAGGTGTTGTCAAGGCTAGAGGAGGTGTTGTCAAGGCGAGAGGAGGTGAACACTGTGTTTGTCTATTGTTGTGACTAAGATGAAGATCAGTTCAAATTTTATGACCAATTTATGCAGAAATCCAGGTAATTCCAAAGGGTTCACATACTTTTTCTTGCCACTGTATATGTACTGTTGTTTCTCTTCTGTCATTATATATTGCCCTAGAAGAGTAGATAAACCCTTGCTCACTCGAATAATGTCACAAATCGATAGAATGACTTGCTTCAATTTAGTTGCCATAGGTACAGCTCTCTGTCATCTCTGCTTCATTCACAGAGTAAAGAAGTTTAGGGACCGGGGAGAAAATGCAATTATTTAAAAAACTGGAAAGATTTTCTTTGGAAAATGTTCAAATTACATCAGTTTGACCGGATTTTTGGAAGGAAATAGAAAGCTTTGAAAATGACCCAACATGTTTCTGATAAGATTTAGGTTTGGATTCATATTTTATGTGGTTGAAATCAGTGGAGGCTGCTAAGGGGAGGATGGCTCATAATAATGGCTGGAACGGAGCAAACGGAATGGAATCAAACACATGGATGTATTTGTTGCCATTCCACCTTTTACGCTCCAGCAATTACCACGAGCCCGTCCTCCCAAATTAAGGTGCCACCAACCTCCTGTGGTTGAAATACTATCAGCTTTTAAGACGCTGATAAAAATAGCACCTCTACACAGACGGCATCTAACTGTTCATTCATATTCTCTCACGATTCTGAAAGAAAGAAATCATATTTCTCCACTCCTGTTCCCAAGTCCAACTTTAGCCTACATTTGGTATCTAATTTATTGCAAGAAATGCTTAATTCTGCAGGAGTTAACGCTATCTGAGAGGTTATAGACCTGCAGTCCAGATTTCAGTTTCCGTTTAACCCATCTGAAAATTCCCATGATGTGCCAAACCCAGATTCGTCCGTTGGACTACCAGTTGGTGAAGCGTGATTCATCACTCCAGAGAACACGTTTCCACTGCTCCAATGGCGATGAGCTTTACACCCCTCCAGCCGACGCTTAGCATTGCGCATGGTGACCTTAGGCTTGTGGGCGGCTGCTCGGCCATGGAAACACATTTCTTGAAGCTCCCGAAATCAGTTCTTGTGCTGATGTTGCTTCCAGAGGTAATTTGGAACTCAGTAGGAAGTGTTGCAACTCAGGACAGACGATTTTTATGCGCTTCAGCACTCGGGGGTCCCGTTCTGTGAGCTTGTGTGGCCTACCACTTCGCGGCTGAGCCGTTGTTGCTCCTAGACATTTCCACTTCACAATAACAGCACTTACAGTTGACCGGGGGCAGCTCTAGCAGGGCAGACATTTGGCGAACTGACTTGTTCAAAAGGTGGCGTCCTTGACGGTGCCATGTTGAATGTCACTGAGCTCTTCAGTAAGACCCTTCTACTGCCAATGTTTGTCTATGGAGATTGCATGGCGGTGTGCTCAATTTTATACACCTGTCAGCAACGGGTTTAGCTGAAATAGCCGAATCCACTAATTTGAAGGGGTGTCCGCATACTTTTGTATATATAGTGTATAACTAGGATTAAAGGGACACACAATAAACAGTAGCAGCAGCATATGTGATGAGTTAAAAAAGTTTGTGCAAAAAGGGTCAATGCAGATAGTCAAGGTAGCTATACTGGACAAAAATATAAACGCAAAACGAAACAATTTCAAGATTTTAATGAGTTACAGTTCATACAAGGAAGTCAGTCATTAAAATAAATTCATTAGGCCCTAATCTATGGATTTCACATGACTGGGCAGGGGCGCAGCCACGGGTGTGCCTGGGAGGGCATAGGCCCAACCATTTGGGAACCAGGCCCACACACTGGGGAGTCAGGCTCAGCCAATCAGAATGAGTTTTTCCCAACAAAAGGGCTTCATTACAGACAGCACAAGGTGCACCTGTGTAATGGTCATGCTGTTTAATCAGCTTCTTGATATGCCACACCTGTCAGGTGGATGGATTATCTTGGCAAATGAGAAATGCTCACTTAACAGGGATGTAAACTAATGTGTGCACAACATTTGAGACAAATAAGCTTTTTGTGCATATGGAACATTTCGGGGATATTTTATTTGAGCTCATGAAACATGGTACCAACACTTTACATGTTGTGTTTATATTTTTGTCAGTATATTTGGTTAACTATTTAGCAGTCTAATGGCTTGGGGGTAGAAGCTGTTCAGGGTCCTGTTGGTTTCAGACTTGTGCATCGGTACAGCTTGCCTTGAGGTAGCAGAGAGAACAGTCTATGACTTTGGTGGCTGGAGTCTTTGACAATTTTTATGGCCTTCCTCTGACATCGCCTGGTGTAGAGGTCCTGGATGGCAGGGAGCTTGGCCCCAGTGATGTGCTGGGCTGTACACATTACGCTCTGTAGCGATGATGCCAAGAAGTTGCCATACCAGGCGGTGATGCAGCCAATCAAGGTGCTCTCAATGGTGATGCAGCCAATCAAGGTGCTCTCAATGGTGATGCAGCCAATCAAGGTGCTCTCAATGGTGATGCAGCCAATCAAGGTGCTCTCAATGGTGCAGCTGTAGAACTTTTTGAGGATCTGAGGGCCCATGCCAAAAATGTTCAGCCTCCTGAGGGGGAAGAGGCATTGTCGTGCCCTCTTCAGAGGTGTGTTATGTGTAGACCATGATAGAACCTTAGTGATATGAACCAAGGAACATCAAGCTTTCAACCCGCTCCACGACCTGCTTTCTGTAGTCCACAAACAGCTTATTTGTCGTGCTGACGTTGAGGGTGAGGTTGTTGTCCTGGCACCATTGTCGTCGGGGGGGGATCAGGCCTACCGTCGTAGTTAATGATGGTGTTGGAGTTGTGCACGGCCACACAGTCATGGTTGAACAGGGTGTACAGGAGGGGCCTAAGCACACACCCCTGAGGGGCCACCGTGTTGTGGGTCAGCATGGCAGATGTGTTGTTGCCTACCCTTACCACCTGGGGGTGGCCCTTCAGGAAGTCCAAGAGACAGTTGCAGAGGGAGGTGTTTAGTCCCAGGGTCCTTAGCTTAGTGATGAGCTTGGAGGGCATTATGGTGTTGAACACTGAGCTGTAGTCAATGAACAGCATTCTCACGCATTAAAATCGCCACTAGGAGTGCCGCCTCTGGATGAGCATTTTCTTGTTTAGTTATGGCCCTTTACAGCGGTCTTAGTGCCAGCATCGGTTTGTGGTGGTAAATAGACAGCTAATATAGCAGAACCTCAAGTCTTCTTTAATATTAGAGATTGTGCGCCAGCTGTTGTTAAATCCAAATATCTGTTGATTTATAGTTTTCAAAGATCCGAGGGGTATGTCACAGAATCAATGAGTTAGCCAGGTCACTAGCCTAAATATTCAGAAAACATAACATTTTTTTTTGGGGGGGGGGAAGACTAGCTTGAAATGGGCATGGTCCAACTGATTCAACAACCCCAATGAACACAATATCTAAGTTTAGCTTTCTTAATGAACCAGAAAATCTAAAGTTATTTATGTTTTTATTTAATCAGAGTTAGTTGATCCTGCTTTGTAGTATAACCCTGGGCTGGGGAACAGTGTGGGAGATGTTGGACCAGTCTTTATGGACACTTAGGCTTACCCCCCTCTGGCCCCTGCCTAATAAGGACACCCAGGGCCTTCTCCTTACACAGGCTCTCCTCAGTGTACCAGACCCGGTGGCGTCCACCCAGCTCTCATTTCCCTGCAGGATTAGAGCAACTTTTGGAGAACATATGGGAACCGGTGTTACCAGGACAGGGTTGAAATATGGGAACCGGTGTTACCAGGACAGGGTTGAAATATGGGAACCGGTGTTATCAGGACAGGGTTGAAATATGGGAACCGGTGTTATCAGGACAGGGTTGAAATATGGGAACCGGTGTTACCAGGACAGGGTTGAAATATGGGAACCGGTGTTACCAGGACAGGGTTGAAATATGGGAACCGGTGTTATCAGGACAGGGTTGAAATATGGGAACCGGTGTTATCAGGACAGGGCTGAAATATGGGAACCGGTGTTATCAGGACAGGGTTGAAATATGGGAACCGGTGTTATCAGGACAGGGCTGAAATATGGGAACCGGTGTTCATAGCCAAATCAGGAGATTCTCTCTCTCTCTCACGTTATAATTCTCTTTTTGTTCTCTGCATCATATATTTCTGTCTAATCCATACTTTCTCCTATGCTCCTGGCTCGCTCTGGTCTCTCTATCGCTCGCTCTGGTCTCTCTATCGCTCGCTCTGGTCTCTATCGCTCGCTCTGGTCTCTCTATCGCTCGCTCTCTGGTCTCTGTATCGCTCTCGTCTCTCTATCGCTCTCTCTCTGCCTCTCTCTCTATCGCTCTCTCTCTCTGCCTCTCTCTCTATCGCTCTCTCTCTCTGCCTCTCTCTCTATCGCTCTCTCTCTCTGCCTCTCTCTCTATCACTCTCTCTTTCTGGTCTCTCTTTCACTCTCTCTCTGGTCTCTCTATCACTCTCTCTCTGGTCTCTATCACTCTCTCTCTGGTCTCTCTTTCACTCTCTCTCTGGTCTCTCTCTCTGGTCTCTCTGGTCTCTCTATCACTCTCTCTCTGGTCTCTATCACTCTCTCTCTGGTCTCTCTATCACTCTCTCTCTGGTCTCTCTATCACTCTCTCTCTGGTCTCTATCACTCTCTCTCTGGTTCTCTATTGCTCTCTCTCTGGTCTCTCTATCACTCTCTCTCTGGTCTCTCTGGTCTCTCTGGTCTCTATCACTCTCTCTCTGGTCTCTCTATCGCTCTCACTCTGGTCTTTCACTCTCTCTCTGGTCTCTATCACTCTCTCTCTGGTCTCTCTGGTCTCTCTCTGGTCTCTCTATCGCTCTCTCTCTGGTCTCTCTATCACTCTCTCTCTCTGGTCTCTCTATCACTCTCTCTCTGGTCTCTCTATCGCTCTCACTCTGGTCTTTCACTCTCTCTCTGGTCTCTCTATCACTCTCTCTCTGGTCTCTCTGGTCTCTCTATCACTCTCTCTCTGGTCTCTCTATCGCTCTCTCTCTGGTCTCTCTATCACTCTCTCTCTGGTCTCTCTATCGCTCTCTCTCTGGTCTCTCTGGTCTCTCTATCACTCTCTCTCTGGTCTCTATCACTCTCTCTCTGGTCTCTCTATCGCTCTCACTCTGGTCTTTCACTCTCTATCTGGTCTCTATCACTCTCTCTCTGGTCTCTCTATCACTCTCTCTCTGGTCTCTCTGGTCTCTCTCTGGTCTCTCTATCGCTCTCTCTCTGGTCTTTCTATCACTCTCTCTCTCTGGTCTCTCTATCACTCTCTCTCTGGTCTCTCTATCACTCTCTCTCTGGTCTCTATCACTCTCTCTCTGGTCTCTCTATCACTCTCTCTCTGGTCTCTCTGGTCTCTCTATTGCTCTCTCTCTGGTCTCTCTATTGCTCTCTCTCTGCTCTCTCTATCACTCTCTCTCTGGTCTCTCTATCACTCTCTCTCTGCTCTCTCTATTGCTCTCTCTCTGCTCTCTATCACTCTCTCTCTGGTCTCTCTTTCACTCTCTCTCTGGTCTCTCTATCACTCTCTCTCTCTGGTCTCTCTTTCACTCTCTCTCTGGTCTCTCTATCACTCTCTCTCTGGTCTCTCTATCGCTCTCTCTCTGGTCTCTCTATCACTCTCTCTCTGGTCTCTCTATCGCTCTCTCTCTGGTCTCTCTATCACTCTCTCTCTGCTCTCTATCACTCTCTCTCTGGTCTCTCTTTCACTCTCTCTCTGGTCTCTCTATCACTCTCTCTCTGGTCTCTCTATCACTCTCTCTCTGGTCTCTCTATTGCTCTCTCTCTGGTCTCTCTATCACTCTCTCTCTGGTCTCTCTATCACTCTCTCTCTGGTCTCTATCACTCTCTCTCTGGTCTCTCTATCGCTCTCACTCTGGTCTTTCACTCTCTCTCTGGTCTCTATCACTCTCTCTCTGGTCTCTCTATCACTCTCTCTCTGGTCTCTCTATCACTCTCTCTCTGGTCTCTCTATTGCTCTCTCTCTGGTCTCTCTATCGCTCTCACTCTGGTCTCTCTATCGCTCTCTCTCTGCTCTCTCTATCACTCTCTCTCTGCTCTCTATCACTCTCTCTCTGGTCTCTCTATCGCTCTCACTCTGGTCTTTCTATCGCTCTCTCTCTGGTCTCTCTATCACTCTCACTCTGGTCTCTCTATTGCTCTCTCTCTGGTCTCTCTATCGCTCTCTCTCTGGTCTCTCTGGTCTCTCTATCACTCTCTCTCTGGTCTCTCTATTGCTCTCTCTCTGGTCTCTCTATCACTCTCTCTCTGGTCTCTCTATTACTCTCTCTCTGGTCTCTCTATTGCTCTCTCTCTGGTCTCTCTATCACTCTCTCTCTGGTCTCTCTATTGCTCTCTCTCTGGTCTCTCTATCGCTCTCTCTCTGGTCTCTCTGGTCTCTCTATCACTCTCTCTCTGGTCTCTCTATTGCTCTCTCTCTGGTCTCTCTATCACTCTCTCTCTGGTCTCTCTGGTCTCTCTATCACTCTCTCTCTGGTCTCTCTATCACTCTCTCTCTGGTCTCTCTATTGCTCTCTCTCTGGTCTCTCTATCGCTCTCTCTCTGGTCTCTCTGGTCTCTCTATCACTCTCTCTCTGGTCTCTCTATCGCTCTCACTCTGGTCTCTCTATCGCTCTCACTCTGGTCTTTCTATCGCTCTCTCTCTGCTCTCTCTATCACTCTCTCTCTGCTCTCTATCACTCTCTCTCTGGTCTCTCTATCACTCTCTCTCTGCTCTCTATCACTCTCTCTCTGGTCTCTCTTTCACTCTCTCTCTGGTCTCTCTCTCTGGTCTCTCTGGTCTCTCTATCACTCTCTCTCTGGTCTCTATCACTCTCTCTCTGCTCTCTCTATCACTCTCACTCTGGTCTTTCACTCTCTCTCTGGTCTCTATCACTCTCTCTCTGGTCTCTCTATCGCTCTCACTCTGGTCTTTCACTCTCTCTCTGGTCTCTCTATCACTCTCTCTCTGCTCTCTCTATTGCTCTCTCTCTGGTCTCTCTATCACTCTCTCTCTGGTCTCTCTATCACTCTCTCTCTGGTCTCTCTATTGCTCTCTCTCTGGTCTCTCTATCACTCTCTCTCTGGTCTCTCTATCACTCTCTCTCTGGTCTCTCTATCACTCTCTCTCTGGTCTCTCTATCACTCTCTCTCTGGTCTCTCTATCACTCTCTCTCTGGTCTCTCTATCACTCTCTCTCTGGTCTCTCTATTACTCTCTCTCTGGTCTCTCTATCGCTCTCTCTCTGGTCTCTCTATCGCTCTCTCTCTGGTCTCTCTATCGCTCTCTCTCTGGTCTCTCTATCACTCTCTCTCTGGTCTCTCTATCACTCTCTCTCTGGTCTCTCTATCACTCTCTCTCTGGTCTCTCTATTGCTCTCTCTCTGGTCTCTCTATCACTCTCTCTCTGGTCTCTCTATCACTCTCTCTCTGGTCTCTCTATCACTCTCTCTCTGCTCTCTCTATTGCTCTCTATCTGCTCTCTATCACTCTCTCTCTCTGGTCTCTCTTTCACTCTCTCTCTGGTCTCTCTATCACTCTCTCTCTGGTCTCTCTATCACTCTCTCTCTGCTCTCTATCACTCTCTCTCTGGTCTTTCTATTGCTCTCTCTCTGCTCTCTCTATCACTCTCTCTCTGCTCTCTATCACTCTCTCTCTCTGGTCTCTCTATCACTCTCTCTCTGGTCTCTCTATCGCTCTCTCTCTGGTCTCTCTATCACTCTCTCTCTGGTCTCTCTATCACTCTCTCTCTGCTCTCTCTATCGCTCTCTCTCTGGTCTCTCTATCACTCTCTCTCTGGTCTCTCTATCACTCTCTCTCTGGTCTCTCTATCACTCTCTCTCTGGTCTCTCTATCACTCTCTCTCTGGTCTCTCTATCACTCTCTCTCTGGTCTCTCTATCACTCTCTCTCTGGTCTCTCTATCACTCTCTCTCTGGTCTCTCTATCACTCTCTCTCTGGTCTCTCTATCACTCTCTCTCTGGTCTCTCTATTGCTCTCTCTCTGGTCTCTATCGCTCTCTCTCTGGTCTCTCTGGTCTCTCTATCACTCTCTCTCTGGTCTCTCTGGTCTCTCTATTACTCTCTCTCTGGTCTCTCTATTGCTCTCTCTCTGGTCTCTCTATCACTCTCTCTCTGGTCTCTCTATTGCTCTCTCTCTGGTCTCTCTATCGCTCTCTCTCTGGTCTCTCTGGTCTCTCTATCACTCTCTCTCTGGTCTCTCTATTGCTCTCTCTCTGGTCTCTCTATCACCTCTCTCTCTGGTCTCTCTATTGCTCTCTCTCTGCTCTCTCTATTGCTCTCTCTCTGGTCTCTCTATCACTCTCTCTCTGGTCTCTCTCTGCTCTCTCTATTGCTCTCTCTCTGCTCTCTATTGCTCTCTCTCTGCTCTCTATTGCTCTCTCTCTGCTCTCTCTATTGCTCTCTCTCTGCTCTCTATTGCTCTCTCTCTGCTCTCTATTGCTCTCTCTCTGGTCTCTCTATTGCTCTCTCTCTGGTCTCTCTATTGCTCTCTCTCTGCTCTCTCTGGTCTCTCTGGTCTCTCTGGTCTCTCTGGTCTCTCTATCACTCTCTCTCTGGTCTCTCTATTGCTCTCTCTCTGCTCTCTCTGGTCTCTCTGGTCTCTCTGGTCTCTCTGCTCTCTCTATTGCTCTCTCTCTGGTCTCTCTATCACTCTCTCTCTGGTCTCTCTCTGCTCTCTCTATTGCTCTCTCTCTGCTCTCTATTGCTCTCTCTCTGCTCTCTATTGCTCTCTCTCTGCTCTCTCTATTGCTCTCTCTCTGCTCTCTATTGCTCTCTCTCTGCTCTCTATTGCTCTCTCTCTGGTCTCTCTATTGCTCTCTCTCTGGTCTCTCTATTGCTCTCTCTCTGCTCTCTCTGGTCTCTCTGGTCTCTCTGGTCTCTCTGGTCTCTCTATCACTCTCTCTCTGGTCTCTCTATTGCTCTCTCTCTGGTCTCTCTATCACTCTCTCTCTGGTCTCTCTATCACTCTCTCTCTGGTCTCTCTATCACTCTCTCTCTGGTCTCTCTATCACTCTCTCTCTGGTCTCTCTATCACTCTCTCTCTGGTCTCTCTATCACTCTCTCTCTGGTCTCTCTATTACTCTCTCTCTGGTCTCTCTATCGCTCTCTCTCTGGTCTCTCTATCGCTCTCTCTCTGGTCTCTCTATCGCTCTCTCTCTGGTCTCTCTATCACTCTCTCTCTGGTCTCTCTATCACTCTCTCTCTGGTCTCTCTATCACTCTCTCTCTGGTCTCTCTATTGCTCTCTCTCTGGTCTCTCTATCACTCTCTCTCTGGTCTCTCTATCACTCTCTCTCTGGTCTCTCTATCACTCTCTCTCTGCTCTCTCTATTGCTCTCTATCTGCTCTCTATCACTCTCTCTCTCTGGTCTCTCTTTCACTCTCTCTCTGGTCTCTCTATCACTCTCTCTCTGGTCTCTCTATCACTCTCTCTCTGCTCTCTATCACTCTCTCTCTGGTCTTTCTATTGCTCTCTCTCTGCTCTCTCTATCACTCTCTCTCTGCTCTCTATCACTCTCTCTCTCTGGTCTCTCTATCACTCTCTCTCTGGTCTCTCTATCGCTCTCTCTCTGGTCTCTCTATCACTCTCTCTCTGGTCTCTCTATCACTCTCTCTCTGCTCTCTCTATCGCTCTCTCTCTGGTCTCTCTATCACTCTCTCTCTGGTCTCTCTATCACTCTCTCTCTGGTCTCTCTATCACTCTCTCTCTGGTCTCTCTATCACTCTCTCTCTGGTCTCTCTATCACTCTCTCTCTGGTCTCTCTATCACTCTCTCTCTGGTCTCTCTATCACTCTCTCTCTGGTCTCTCTATCACTCTCTCTCTGGTCTCTCTATCACTCTCTCTCTGGTCTCTCTATTGCTCTCTCTCTGGTCTCTCTATCGCTCTCTCTCTGGTCTCTCTGGTCTCTCTATCACTCTCTCTCTGGTCTCTCTGGTCTCTCTATTACTCTCTCTCTGGTCTCTCTATTGCTCTCTCTCTGGTCTCTCTATCACTCTCTCTCTGGTCTCTCTATTGCTCTCTCTCTGGTCTCTCTATCGCTCTCTCTCTGGTCTCTCTGGTCTCTCTATCACTCTCTCTCTGGTCTCTCTATTGCTCTCTCTCTGGTCTCTCTATCACTCTCTCTCTGGTCTCTCTATTGCTCTCTCTCTGCTCTCTCTATTGCTCTCTCTCTGGTCTCTCTATCACTCTCTCTCTGGTCTCTCTCTGCTCTCTCTATTGCTCTCTCTCTGCTCTCTATTGCTCTCTCTCTGCTCTCTATTGCTCTCTCTCTGCTCTCTCTATTGCTCTCTCTCTGCTCTCTATTGCTCTCTCTCTGCTCTCTATTGCTCTCTCTCTGGTCTCTCTATTGCTCTCTCTCTGGTCTCTCTATTGCTCTCTCTCTGCTCTCTCTGGTCTCTCTAGTACTAGACGACCACACCGGGTTCCACTCAGCTAAAAACAAGAAGAAGTAGCTCCAGTGGGCACGTGACATCACCACTGGACAATTGAGGAGTGGAAAAACATCGCCTGGTCCGACGACTCCTGGTTACTGTTGCGTAATGCGGATGGCAGAGTCAGGAAGTGGCGTAAGCAGCATGAGTCCATGGCCACATCCTGCCTGGGGTCAACGGTACAGGCTGGTGGTGTAATGGTGTGGGGAATGTTTTCTTTGCCCACATTAAATCCCTTGATACCAAATGAGAAATGTTTGATCGCCACAAAGAATTCAGGCTGTTCTGGAGGCAAATGAGGGGTCGTTCTTTGCTATATATATATATATATATATATATATATGTATGCACATATGTATTTAAATATTTATTTTACATATAGAAAGGAGAAGCCTCCTGGAAATCTCTCTTTAAACCTTTCAAGAGCGCCATCATGGCCTCCTGGAGAAGGACCCCAGATATGTGTTGTATCAGCCAAACTATCTTGTTGGGACGAGCAAGAGACAGTGTAGATGAAGGGCAGCATCATAAGTTATTGTAGGTTTGTCAAAGGTTGCCATGGTGACCTTGCCCCGAAGACCTAAGACCGATGTTTTGCTCCTAAAGTTTAACCTTTATCTTGCTTAGTTTATCTAACTATCACTGTCTACTGGGAGGTTAGCCTGTATCTAGGTATGTTTATATAGCTAACACTGTTTACTGGGAGTAAAATTTCCATTCGTAGGATAATCAGAGGCAAAGTCATTATTATCCATTTTTTGATTGGTTGAGCCTTAGTTAGTTAGTCGTTAGTTAGTTAGCTATTTTCTTCTTAATTAGCTAGGTAACTAGTTAACTAGTATGTGATGTGGTGGTAACTGTGCAAAACGTCTATGTACTCTACTCTGAAACATACATATGCACTTGCACACAATCGAAACAGTAACTGAATGCCTCAAAGCCTGTCTGCCTGCTTTATATATCAAGCCACGATCACGTGACTCACTGTCTGCAGGAGCGAAATCTCCTCTGAAGAAGCATTCAGATGTAGTCATTATGATGTCATAATATAATAGAAAAAAACTAAGTTCCAAAGACTGGGACCTAAAAATTGTGTACAAGGGATCATACAAATCAAATCGTATTTGTCACATGCGCCGAATACAACAAGCCCTTAACTAACAATGCTTTATGAAGTTTTAAGAAAAAAAAGTGATAAGTAAAAAATGTAAAATAAAAGTTACAAATAATTTAAGTAAAATAACAATAGCGAGGCTTTATACAGGGGGGGGTACCGGTACAGAGTCAATGTGCGGGGGCACCGGCTAGTTGAGGTAATTGAGAGTTTTTGCAATGATTCCTATGTCAAATAAAAATATTTGTTGGTCTGATGTGTATAAAAACCAACTACCAACTACCAACTGAGCTACAGCCTTCCCTGTAGCTCAGTTGGTAGAGCATGGTGTTTGCAACGCCAGGGTTGTGGGTTCGATTCCCACGGGGGGCCAGCACAGGAAAAAAAATGTATGAAATGTATGCATTCACTACTGTAAGTCACTCTGGATAAGAGCGTCTGCTAAAATGACTAAAATGTAAAATGTATAAATGACAGAAAAAAAGCCTGTACAGAAAAGAAGAGAAGGAAGCCTGTTTGCAACAAGGCACTCAAGTAGAACTGCGAAACATATGGAAAAGAAATGAACTTTCTGTACTGAATACAAAGTCTTAGGATAAAAACAAACAGAATAGAATTAAGATCCTGGTCCAGTTTTGAACACATCGGTGATTAACAACCAACTTGGCAGAACTTGAAGATTTAAAAAAAAAAAAAAACGTACTAATATCATACAATCTAAGTGTGCAAAGCTTTTCGAGATTAACCCAGAAAAATGTAGTGCTGTAATCACTGCCAAAGTTGATTCTAAATTTTGTATTTATTTTGTATTTTATTTCATTTTTATTTTTTATTTAACCAGGTAGGCTAGTTGAGAACAAGTACTCATTTACAACTGCGACCTGGCCAAGATAAAACAAAGCAGTTCGACAGAAACAACAACATATTGACTTAGGCTGGATAAATACTTCTGTAATCAAGATATATCTGTGTTCACTGGAGCTGCTAACTCTGCAAATAGCAAACTGCTGGGTGATTTAAAAAGTTAGTTGATCAATAGTATATTCATACTTTCAGTAAAAATATAAATATTTTATTTACAATCTGTAGAAACTATGAGAATAGAGAAAGGTTCAGAACTTGTGTGAAAACATTACAGCACAGTGGGAAAAATATATGACAATTGAATCCATTTTAATCCCACTTTGTAACACAACAAATTGTGGAAAAAGTCAAGGATACTTTCTGAAGGTACTTTATATTTACATATGTAAAATGTATGCAAGAATGACTGTAAGGCAAGCGTCTGCTAAATGGCATATATTATTACATTATTATTATTATATATGTATAAAAGGGCGTTAATGTACAACAACATATCCTCCAGTTGAGAGAGAGGAGAGAAAGAGAGAGGAGAGATGAGAGAAAGGAGAGAGATGGAGATGAGAGAAAGAGAGATGAGAGATGAGAGAGAGATGAGAGAGAGGAGAGATGAGAGAGAGAGATGAGAGAGAGATGAGAGAGATGAGAGAGAGATGAGAGAGATGAGAGAGGAGAGAGAGATGAGAGAGAGGAGAGGAGAGATGAGAGAGAGATAGGAGAGAGAGATGAGAGAGGAGAGAGAGATGAGAGGAGAGGAGAGATGAGAGAGAGATGGGAGAGAGGAGAGAGAGATGAGAGAAAGAGAGAGGAGAGATAAGAGAGAGGAGATGGAGATGAGAGAAAGAGAGAGGAGAGAGAGAGAGGAGAGATGAGAGAGAGGAGAGAGAGAGAGGAGAGATGAGAGAGAGGAGAGAGAGAGAGGAGAGATGAGAGAGATGAGAGAGAGGAGAGATGAGAGAGAGGAGAGAGAGAGAGGAGAGAGAGAGAGGAGAGATAGAGAGAGAGAGGGAGAGAGGAGAGATGAGAGAGAGGAGAGGAGAGATGAGAGAGAGGAGAGAGAGAGATGAGAGATGAGAGAGATGAGAGAGAGAATGAAAGAACGAGAGAGAGAGAAAGAGAGAGAGATGAGAGAGAGAATGAAAGAACGAGAGAGAAAGAAAGAGAGAGAGAGATGAGAGAGAGAATGAAAGAACGAGAGAGAGAAAGAGAGATGAGAGAGAAAGAGAGATGAGAAAGAGAGATATGAGAGAGAGAGAGAGAGGGCGAGAGAGGAGAGAGAGAGAGAGCGAGAGAATGAAAGAACGAGAGAGAGAGAAAGAGAGAGATGAAAGAGAGAGAGATGAGAAAGAGAGATATGAGAGAGAGAGACAGGGCGAGAGAGGAGAGAGAGAGAGAGAATGAAAGAACGAGAGAGAATGAGATAGAAAGAGTTTTACCCAGTTCAATATTCCCAGAGATTAATGTTTCTTCATTGTTCACTGAATTGAGAAGTTTGGCACACGTCTTATAACACATGAACTCAACTTTCACGTACTGGGCTTTTCGTTGTGACACGGAGGCAGAGAAAGATAGAGAACCTATTGTTGTCCTAAGGATCGGCCCTGGTGTTGACTCATTCATTGTGTGAGTGCATCATTCACCTGTGTAGTCAGTGAAAACAGTCAGGCTTGCATTCTCCTTAGAGCAGGTTACTCATGGAACAGGTATAAGAAAGGACCCAAATTGAGTATGCATGCAAACATGGGACTTTATTCTCTATTTAGTCCACTATAGGGCTCCGGTCAAAAGCAGCCTATAATATTATAATATAGACAGTAGATCTAGCTGGTCTGTCATTATATAACAGAGACAGTAGAACTAGCTGGTCTGTCATAGAGACAGTAGATCTAGCTGGTCTGTCATTATATAACAGAGACAGTAGAACTAGCTGGTCTGTCATTATATAACAGAGACAGTAGAACTAGCTGGTCTGTCATAGAGACAGTAGATCTAGCTGGTCTGTCAATATATAACAGAGACAGTAGATCTAGCTGGTCTGTCATTATATAACAGAGACAGTAGAACTAGCTGGTCTGTCATTATATAACAGAGACAGTACATCTAGCTGGTCTGTCATTATATAACAGAGACAGTAGATCTAGCTGGTCTGTCATTATATAACAGAGACAGTAGATCTAGCTGGTCTGTCATTATATAACAGAGACAGTAGATCTAGCTGGTCTGTCATTATATAACAGAGATAGTAGATCTAGCTGGTCTGTCACAGAGACAGTAGATCTAGCTGGTCTGTCACAGAGACAGTAGATCTAGCTGGTCTGTCACAGAGACAGTAGATCTAGCTGGTCTGTCATAGAGACAGTAGATCTAGCTGGTCTGTCATTATATAACAGAGACAGTAGATCTAGCTGGTCTGTCATTATATAACAGAGACAGTAGATCTAGCTGGTCTGACATTATATAACAGAGACAGTAGATCTAGCTGGTCTGTCATTTATATAACAGAGACAGTAGAACTAGCTGGTCTGTCATAGAGACAGTAGATCTAGCTGGTCTGTCATAGAGACAGTAGATCTAGCTGGTCTGTCATAGAGACAGTAGAACTAGCTGGTGTGTCATAGAGACAGTAGATCTAGCTGGTCTGTCGTTATATAACAGAGACAGTAGATCTAGCTGGTCTGTCATTATATAACAGAGACAGTAGAACTAGCTGGTCTGTCATAGAGACAGTAGATCTAGCTGGTCTGTCATTATATAACAGAGACAGTAGAACTAGCTGGTCTGTCATTATATAACAGAGACAGTAGAACTAGCTGGTCTGTCATAGAGACAGTAGATCTAGCTGGTCTGTCATTATATAACAGAGACAGTAGAACTAGCTGGTCTGTCATTATATAACAGAGACAGTACATCTAGCTGGTCTGTCATTATATAACAGAGACAGTAGATCTAGCTGGTCTGTCATTATATAACAGAGACAGTAGATCTAGCTGGTCTGTCATTATATAACAGAGACAGTAGATCTAGCTGGTCTGTCATTATATAACAGAGATAGTAGATCTAGCTGGTCTGTCACAGAGACAGTAGATCTAGCTGGTCTGTCACAGAGACAGTAGATCTAGCTGGTCTGTCACAGAGACAGTAGATCTAGCTGGTCTGTCATAGAGACAGTAGATCTAGCTGGTCTGTCATTATATAACAGAGACAGTAGATCTAGCTGGTCTGTCATTATATAACAGAGACAGTAGATCTAGCTGGTCTGTCATTATATAACAGAGACTGTAGATCTAGCTGGTCTGTCATTTATATAACAGAGACAGTAGAACTAGCAGGTCTGTCATAGAGACAGTAGATCTAGCTGGTCTGTCATAGAGACAGTAGATCTAGCTGGTCTGTCATAGAGACAGTAGATCTAGCTGGTCTGTCATAGAGACAGTAGATCTAGCTGGTCTGTCATAGAGACAGTAGATCTAGCTGGTCTGTCGTTATATAACAGAGACAGTAGATCTAGCTGGTCTGTCGTTATATAACAGAGACAGTAGATCTAGCTGGTCTGTCATAGAGACAGTAGATCTAGCTGGTCTGTCGTTATATAACAGAGACAGTAGATCTAGCTGGTCTGTCGTTATATAACAGTAGATCTAGCTGGTCTGTCGTTATATAACAGTAGATCTAGCTGGTCTGTTGTTATATAACAGTAGATCTAGCTGGTCTGTCGTTATATAACAGTAGATCTAGCTGGTCTGTCGTTATATAACAGTAGATCTAGCAGGTCTGTCGTTATATAACAGTAGATCTAGCTGGTCTGTCGTTATATAACAGTAGATCTAGCTGGTCTGTCGTTATATAACAGTAGATCTAGCTGGTCTGTCGTTATATAACAGTAGATCTAGCTGGTCTGTCGTTATATAACAGTAGATCTAGGTGGTCTGTCGTTATATAACAGTAGATCTAGCTGGTCTGTCGTTATATAACAGTAGATCTAGCTGGTCTGTCGTTATATAACAGTAGATCTAGCAGGTCTGTCGTTATATAACAGTAGATCTAGCTGGTCTGTCGTTATATAACAGTAGATCTAGCTGGTCTGTCGTTATATAACAGTAGATCTAGCTGGTCTGTCGTTATATAACAGTAGATCTAGCTGGTCTGTCGTTATATAACAGTAGATCTAGCTGGTCTGTCGTTATATAACAGTAGATCTAGCTGGTCTGTCGTTATATAACAGTAGATCTAGCTGGTCTGTCGTTATATAACAGTAGATCTAGCCCTGTCATACACATGAGCCCTTTTAGATGTAGATTATTATTTGTTGCTGTTTGTTTTCTTTTGTGTGTATTAGGGAGGGAGGGAGGGAGGGAGGGAGGGAGGAAGGGAAGGAGGGAGGGAGGAAGGAAGGGAGGGAGGGAGGAGGGAGGGAGGAAGGGAGGGAGGGAGGGAGGGAGGGAGGGAGGGAGGGAGGGAGGGAGGGAGGGAGGGAGGGAGGGAGGGAGGGAGGAGGGAGGGAGGGAGGAGGGAGGGAGGGAGGGAGGGAGGAGGGAGGGAGGAGGGAGGGAGGGAGGGAGGGAGGGAGGGAGGGAGGGAGGGAGGGAGGGAGGAGGGAGGAGGGAGGGAGGGAGGGAGGGAGGAGGGAGGGAGGGAGGGAGGAGGGAGGGAGGAGGAGGGAGGGAGGGAGGGAGGGAGGAAGGGAAGGAGGGGGCAATAGAAGGGACTGGGGTGATGAACACAGCACTCAGCCATCACCCCCTCTCTCTCTCTCTCTCTCTCTCTCTCTCTCTCTCTCTCTCTCTCTCTCTCTGTGTCTCTCTCTTCATCTCTCCCTCTCTTTCACTCTCATTCAATATTTGATTCAATAAATGATTTATTGTAATGACAGTGGATAGATGTGCATTCTGACGGCCTGCTTAGTGGTAAGTGATACAGGCAGGGCCCTTTCTCTTCACAATCAGAAACAGATTGCTGCTCCCCGGGGAGCGGATCAGGGGACAACAGGGATGACAAGACAAGGACTGCAACCATTTGCCTGTTTCTGTTCGTGTGAATGCCCATGCTCAGAAGAGATTGTCTGTGTGTGTGTGTGTGTGTGTGTGTGTGTGTGTGTGTGTGTGTGTGTGTGTGTGTGTGTGTGTGTGTGTGTGTGTGTGTGTGTGTGTGTGTGTGTGTGTGTGTGTGTGTTTCTGATAACGTGTGTGTGTTAGTGTCTGTGTGTTTGTGCAAGCCTATATAATAATGGAGCAAGCACTCCTAAGAGGCCTCTCTTTCTCCCTCTTCTCCTCTGTCTTCTCTTCTTCCCTCTCTCTCCTCCTGTCCCCCCTCTCTCTCCTCCTGTCCCCACTCTCTCTCCTCCTGTCCCCACTCTCTCTCCTCCTGTTCCCCCTCTGTCTCCTTCTCTTCCCCCTCTCTCTCCTCCTGTTCCCCCTCTCTCCTCCTGTTCCCCCCTCTCTCTCCTCCTCTTCCCCCTCTCTCCTATTCCCCCTCTCTCTCCTCCTGTCCCCCTCTCTCTCCTCCTGTTCCCCCTCTCTCCTCCTGTTCCCTCTCTCTCCTCCTGTTCCCCCTCTCTCTCCTCCTCTTCCCCCTCTCTCCTATTCCCCCTCTCTCTCCTCCTGTCCCCCTCTCTCTCCTCCTGTTCCCTCTCTCTCCTCCTGTTCCCCCTCTCTCTCCTCCTCTTCCCCCTCTCTCCTATTCCCCCTCTCTCCTGTCCCCCTCTCTCTCCTCCTGTCCCCCTTCTCTCTCCTCCTGTTCCCTCTCTCTCCTCCTGTTCCCCCTCTCTCTCCTCCTGTTCCCCTTCTCTCTCCTCCTGTTCCCCCTCTCTCTCCTCCTGTTCCCCCCTCTCTCCTCCTGTCCCCCCTCTCTCTCCTCCTGTTCCCCTTCTCTCTCCTCCTGTTCCCCCTCTCTCTCCTCCTGTTCCCCCTCTCTCCTCCTGTTCCCTCTCTCTCCTCCTGTCCCCCTCTCTCTCCTCCTGTTCCCTCTCTCTCCTCCTGTTCCCCCTCTCTCTCCTCCTCTTCCCCCTCTCTCCTATTCCCCCTCTCTCCTGTCCCCCTCTCTCTCCTCCTGTCCCCCTCTCTCTCCTCCTGTTCCCCCTCTCTCCTCCTGTCCCCCCTCTCTCCTCCTGTCCCCCCTCTCTCTCCTCCTGTTCCCCCTCTCTCCTCTTCCCCCTCTCTCCTGTTCCCCCTCTCTCTATTCCTGTCCCCCCCCTCTCTCCTCCTGTTCCCCTTCTCTCTCCTCCTGTTCCCTCTCTCTCCTCCTGTCCCCCCTCTCTCTCCTCCTGTTCCCCCCTCTCTCTCCTCCTGTTCCCCTTCTCTCTCCTCCTGTTCCCCCTCTCTCTCCTCCTGTTCCCCCTCTCTCTATTCCTGTCCCCCCTCTCTCCTCCTGTCCCCCCTCTCTCCTCCTGTCCCCCCTCTCTCTCCTCCTGTCCCCCCTCTCTCTCCTCCTGTTCCCCTTCTCTCTCCTCCTGTTCCCCCTCTCTCTCCTCCTGTTCCCCCCTCTCTCTATTCCTGTCCCCCCTCTCTCCTCCTGTCCCCCTCTCTCCTCCTGTCCCCCCTCTCTCTCCTCCTGTTCCCCCTCTCTCTCCTCCTGTTCCCCCTCTCTCTCCTCCTGTTCCCCTTCTCTCCTCCTGTTCCCTCTCTCTCCTCCTGTTCCCCCTCTCTCTCCTCCTGTTCCCCCTCTCTCCTCCTGTTCCCTCTCTCTCCTCCTGTTCCCCCTCTCTCTCCTCCTCTTCCCCCTCTCTCCTATTCCCCCTCTCTCCTGTCCCCCCCTCTCTCCTCCTGTTCCCCTTCTCTCTCCTCCTGTTCCCTCTCTCTCCTCCTGTTCCCCCTCTCTCTCCTCCTGTTCCCCTTCTCTCTCCTCCTGTTCCCCCCTCTCTCTTCTCCTGTTCCCCCTCTCTCTATTCCTGTCCCCCCTCTCTCCTCCTGTTCCCCCTTTCTCCTATTCCCCCTCTCTCCTGTCCCCCTCTCTCTATTCCTGTCCCCCCCTCTCTCCTCCTGTTCCCCTTCTCTCTCCTCCTGTTCCCTCTCTCTCCTCCTGTTCCCCCTCTCTCTCCTCCTGTTCCCCTTCTCTCTCCTCCTGTTCCCCCTCTCTCTTCTCCTGTTCCCCCTCTCTCTATTCCTGTCCCCCCTCTCTCCTCCTGTTCCCCCCTTTCTCCTATTCCCCCTCTCTCCTGTCCCCCTCTCTCTCCTCCTGTCCCCCCCTCTCTCTCCTCCTGTTCCCCCTCTCTCCTCCTGTTCCCTCTCTCTCCTCCTGTTCCCCCTCTCTCTCCTCCTGTTCCCTCTCTCTCCTCCTGTTCCCCCTCTCTCTCCTCCTCTTCCCCCTCTCTCCTATTCCCCCTCTCTCCTGTCCCCCTCTCTCTCCTCCTGTCCCCCCTCTCTCTCCTCCTGTTCCCCCTCTCTCTCGTCCTGTTCCCCCTCTCTCTATTCCTGTCCCCACTCTCTCCTCCTGTCCCCCCCTCTCTCCTCCTGTTCCCCCCTCTCTCCTCCTGTTCCCCCTCTCTCTCCTCCTGTTCCCCCTCTCTCCTCCTGTTCCCCCTCTCTCTCCTCCTGTTCCCCCTCTCTCTCCTCCTGTCCCCCCTCTCTCTCCTCCTGTTCCCCCTCTCTCTCCTCCTGTTCCCCCTCTCTCTATTCCTGTCCTCCCTCTCTCCTCCTGTCCCCCCTCTCTCCTCCTGTCCCCCCCTCTCTCTCCTCTTCCCCCCTCTCTCTCCTCCTCTTCCCCCTCTCTCTCCTCCTCTTCCCCCTCTCTCTCCTCCTCTTCCCCCTCTCTCCTCTTCCCCCTCTCTCTCCTCCTGTTCCCCTCTCTCTCCTCCTGCCCCCCCTCTCTCTCCTCCTCTTCCCCCTCTCTCTCCTCCTATTCCCCCTCTCTCTCCTCCTGTCCCCCTCTCTCTATTCCTGTCCCCCTCTCTCTATTCCTGTTCCCCCCTATCTCCTCTTCATCCCTCCCTTCCCCCTCCCCCTCCCTCCCCTCCTCCCTCTCTTGTTCTCTATGTATGCCCATGTTGCATCCACGTGCAGTAACACTTCAACAAAGGACACAGAAAAGGACTTTTCTCTCTCTCTGTCTTTCCCTCCCATTCGCTCCCACTCACTGCAACAAAGCACAGATCCCATGTGAATATAATCAGCCATAAGCTCAGTGAATGGACAGGACTGTAAGTTGTATGAGGGAGGTGAAAAACGAAGGACACAGTCCTTCAGGAACCGCTCATTATGGTTGAGAAGAGAGAGGTGAAGAGTGACCATAAATACCAGCATAACATAAGACACACAGAGAGCAGGTGGGTGAGTTATTCGCCTGACATGACCTCTCTCACTCTGGAGAGGGATTGTGCAAAGACTTGAGGCTTCTATTGTGAACTCTCTGCAACCAAAATAGACGACTGCAGTGTGTGTGTGTGTGTGTGTGTGTGTGTGTGTGTGTGTGTGTGTGTGTGTGTGTGTGTGTGTGTGTGTGTGTGTGTGTGTGTGTGTGTGTGTGTGTGTGTGTGTGTGTCTGTGTGTGTGTCTGTGTGCGTGTCTGTGTGTGTGTGTGTCTGTGTGTGTGTGTGCAGACTCCCACACTCTGTTCACATTTCCTTCAAGCTGTGCTCTTAAAAACCCAAGGAACCTTTACAGGAGACTGTTTAGATTCACATATACACTCTGTAGTACTACTACAACACATATACACTCTGTAGTACTACTACAACACATATACACTCTGTAGTACTACTACAACACATATACACTCTGTAGTACTACTACAACACATATACACTCTGTAGTACTACTACAACACATATACACTCTGTAGTACTACTACAACACATATACACTCTGTAGTACTACTACAACACATATACACTCTGTAGTACATTTACATTTACATTTAAGTCATTTAGCAGACGCTCTTATCCAGAGCGACTTACAAATTGGTGCATTCACCTTGTGATATCCAGTGGAACAACCACTTTACAATAGTACATGTATATCTTTTTTGGGGGGGGGGTTAAGAAAAGAATCTACTAAATCAAACACAACAACGTGCGGAGGAGAATACATTTGTCAAAATAACTCCTGTTGTGTTAAAATATAAAATACATACATGTCACAACTGGAAAAAACACCACTTCTGACACTACAGATCTATACACTACCGCTCTATACACTACAGCTCTATACACTTCAGCTTTATACACTACAGATCTATTCACTACAGCTCTATACACTACAGCTCTATACACTACAGCTCTATACACTACAGATCTATACACTACAGATCTATTCACTACAGCTCTATACACTAAAGATCTATACACTACAGCTCTATACACTACAGATCTATACACTACAGATCTATACACTACAGCTCTATACACTACAGATCTATACACTACAGATCTATACACTACAGATCTATTCACTACAGCTCTATACACTACAGCTCTATACACTACAGATCTATACACTACAGATCTATTCACTACAGCTCTATACACTACAGTTCTATACACTACAGCTCTATACACTACATATCTATACACTACAGCTCTATACACTACAGCTCTATACACTACAGCTCTATACACTACAGATCTATACACTACAGCTCTATACACTACAGCTCTATACACTACAGATCTATACACTACAGATCTATTCACTACAGCTCTATACACTACAGCTCTATACACTACAGCTCTATACACTACATATCTATACACTACAGCTCTATACACTACAGCTCTATACACTACAGATCTATACACTACAGCTCTATACACTACAGCTCTATACACTACATCTCTATACACTACAGCTCTATACACTACAGCTCTATACACTACAGATCTATACACGTACGTTGTCAGATAACTGATACGGACCCAGGTCTCATACCAGGATCAGATTGATTCTGTATTTCAGCAAGAGTTATTTCCTTGAACCAACCAACGCAACATTGGACAAACGATCAATTGATCCTTTTTTTTTTTTTGTGGCCCAAAATCAGTTGAAAGCAACAGCACCCTCCTACGATGCAGTATGGTACCAGTGTGAGATGGAATGGTAGTATTTCGATCAGGTGGTAAGAGCTCTTTGTTTCACCTATCTGCTGGCCACCAGTATAAACGGGGGCTCTGTCCCTAGGAGACATGGGAAATGGCAGTTGAACTCCCTGCTTTGGGCCAATCAAAATCTAGGATGATAAGAGACAGACAGCATGATTTCTGAACAATTCTATTTCTACTTTCAATTCAAAAACTCCATAATGAACCTGAATGAAGCAATGCAGTATTTATGATAAAGGGACAAAACCTCCATAATTAACCTGAATGAACCTGAATGAACCTGAATGAACCTGAATGAACCTTCAGAGGCAAAACTCTAAAGTGGTGGTACACACACACACACACACACACACACACACACACACACACACACACACACACACACACACACACACACACACACACACACACACACACACACACTGAAGTACTGTGCTGACTTGAGCGCATGTGAAACAACTCTGTCTCTTAGCTCATGTTTCCATAAATCACTGCAAACAGAGACAGAGGTGTATAGTCTCTCTACTAGACTATACTGAAAACTAGATTAATCTCACCTCTAATCTCTCTACTAGACTATACTGAAAACTAGATTAATCTCACCTCTAATCTCTCTACTAGACTATACTGAAAACTAGATTAATCTCAATTCTAATCTCTCTACTAGACTATACTGAAAACAAGATTAATCTCAACTCTAATCTCTCTACTAGACTATACTGAAAACTAGATTAATTTCAACTCTAATCTCTCTACTAGACCATACTGAAAACGAGATTAATCTCAACTCTAATCTCTCCACTAGACCATACTGAAAACGAGATTAATCTCAACTCTAATCTCTCCACTAGACCATACTGAAAACTAGATTAATCTCAACTCTAATCTCTCTACTAGACTATACTGAAAACTAGATTAATCTCAACTCTAATCTCTCTACTAGACTATACTGAAAACTAGATTAATCTCACCTCTAATCTCTCTACTAGACTATACTCAAAACTAGATTAATCTCAACTCTAATCTCTACTAGACTATACTGAAAACTAGATTAATCTCAACTCTAATCTCTCTACTAGACTATACTGAAAACTAGATTAATCTCACCTCTAATCTCTCTACTAGACTATACTGAAAACTAGATTTATCTCACCTTCTAGCAGCAGAAAGAAACCTGGGAGCATAAAAAGAGTGAAAAGAAAAACTGAAAGAGAGACAGAAAGAGAGAGAAAGTTAGACAGTACCTGGAAGTCAGGAGAGCACAGACCAGTTTCACTGATGTAGAGTTCTGGTTTTGGTGGGTTCTGGTCTTGCTGCTGGTTACAGAGAAGAGAGGTGGACCACACAGCTCAGCTCCTCTGGAAGAAGGAGAACACAATCTCTATGTGATGTGATGACACTCTCTAACCTCCACCATCTGTTGAGAGACAGGCAGAGAGGCAGAGTAGAGCAGGGACCCGCCTGCCTGCCTGCTAACCCAGCCTACTCTAGTCCAGTCCCACTCCCCTTAACCAATCACAGCTCTCTGTAGGCAGGCTACTGGGTGTTGGATGGAGGCTGTGCCAGGAGGCTGGGACAAGGACAGAGTAGAGTGGAGAGGAGTAGAGGAGAGGAGAGAGACACTACAGGAGATACAGGAGCAGAGAACCCCCCCCCCAAGCACCATAACCTGAGAGGGAGAATGGGGGGAGATAGAGGGAGGGGACAGAGTGAGTGAGAGAGACAGGGGGGAGAGAGGGAGGGTAAAGATGGAGTGCGTGAGAGAGAGAGACAGGGGAGAGAGAGAGATGGTGAGAGAGAGATGGGACAGAGGGAGTGAGTGAGGGAGAGACAGGGGAGAGACGGAGGGGAATGAGGGAGTGAGTGAGAGACGGGAGAGAGAGGGAGGGGACAGAGGGAGTGAGTGAGAGACGGGAGAGAGAGGGAGGGGAATGAGGGAGTGAGTGAGAGACGGGAGAGAGAGGGAGGGGACAGAGGGAGTGAGTGAGGGAGAGACAGGGGAGAGAGGGAGGGGAATGAGGGAGTGAGTGAGAGACGGGAGAGAGAGGGAGGGGACAGAGGGAGTGAGTGAGGGAGAGACGGGAGAGAGAGGGAGGGGACAGAGGGAGGGAGTGAGTGAGAGACGGGAGAGAGAGGGAGGGGACAGAGGGAGTGAGGGAGAGAAAAAATTATTAAAAATGATTGCGACAAAGTTGACAAAAATATACTATGTCAAACTGCACAGTGCCGCTAGAGGTGCAGATGTAAAAGTACACTATGTCAACTGAACAGTTTGTTTCTTCACACAGTTCTCCTGAATTCCAAAGAAATCTGGACATACGGACACACAACCATAACCTGAGAGGGAGAATGGGGGGAGATAGAGGGAGGGGACAGAGTGAGTGAGAGAGACAGGGGGGAGAGAGGGAGGGTAAAGATGGAGTGCGTGAGAGAGAGAGACAGGGGAGAGAGAGAGATGGTGAGAGAGAGGGAGGGGAATGAGGGAGTGAGAGAGAGAGATGGTGAGAGAGAGGGAGGGAAATGAGGGAGTGCGAGAGAGAGAGAGAGAGAGAGACAGGGGAGAGAGGTAGGGGACAGAGGGAGTGAGAGAGAGAGAGACAGGGGAGAGAGAGACAGGGGAGAGAGAGGGAGGGTAATGAGGGGAGTGAGAGAGGGACAGGGGGGAGAGAGGGAGGGGAAAGAGGGAGTGATTGAGAGAGATGGGAGAGAGAGGGATGGGAATGAGGGAGTGAGTGAGGGAGAGACAGGGGAGAGAGGGAGGGGAATGAGGGAGTGAGTGAGGGAGAGACAGGGGAGAGAGGG
Source organism: Salmo salar (assembly GCF_905237065.1). Lineage (NCBI taxonomy): Eukaryota > Metazoa > Chordata > Actinopteri > Salmoniformes > Salmonidae > Salmo > Salmo salar. The sequence continues at coordinate 81,769,248 of NC_059460.1, read as the reverse complement.
AGGGGAATGAGGGAGTGAGTGAGAGACGGGAGAGAGAGGGAGGGGACAGAGGGAGTGAGTGAGAGAAAAAATAATTTAAAATGATTGCGACAAAGTTGACAAAAATATACTATGTCAAACTGCACAGTGCCGCTAGAGGTGCAGATGTAAAAGTACACTATGTCAACTGAACAGTTTGTTTCTTCACACAGTTCTCCTGAATTCCAAAGAAATCTGGACATACGGACACACAACCTTTCACACACATGCCCTGTGCTAACCCCACATTCCACCTAAGCCCCTGACCTTTGCCAATCATGGGAAATCAAACCTAGTTGATGGACAGAAAGCAGAGGTCTATAGAGGGATGAGGGAGGTCTATAAAGGGAAGAGGGAGGTCTATAGAGGGAAGAGGGGGGTCTATAGAGGGAAGAGGGAGGTCTATAGAGGGAAGAGGGAGGTCTATAGAGGGATGAGGGAGGTCTATAGAGGGAAGAGGGAGGTCTATAGAGGGAAGAGGGAGGTCTATAGAGGGATGAGGGAGGTCTATAGAGGGAAGAGGGGGGTCTATAGAGGGAAGAGGGAGGTCTATAGAGGGAAGAGGGGGGTCTATAGAGGGAAGAGGGAGGTCTATAGAGGGAAGAGGGAGGTCTATAGAGGGAAGAGGGAGGTCTATAGAGGGAAGAGGGAGGTCTATAGAGGGAAGAGGGAGGTCTATAGAGGGAAGAGGGAGGTCTATAGAGGGAATAGGGAGGTCTATAGAGGGAAGAGGGGGGTCTATAGAGGGAAGAGGGAGGTCTATAGAGGGAAGAGGGAGGTCTATAGAGGGAAGAGGGAGGTCTATAGAGGGAAGAGGGAGGTCTATAGAGGGAAGAGGGAGGTCTATAGAGGGATGAGGGAGGTCTATAGAGGGAAGAGGGAAGTCTATAGAGGGAAGAGGGAGGTCTATAGAGGGAAGAGGGAGGTCTATAGAGGGATGAGGGAGGTCTATAGAGGGAAGAGGGAGGTCTATAGAGGGAAGAGGGAGGTCTATAGAGGGAAGAGGGAGGTCTATAGAGGGAAGAGGGAGGTCTATAGAGGGAAGAGGGGAGGTCTATAGAGGGATGAGGGAGGTCTATAGAGGGAAGAGGGAAGTCTATAGAGGGAAGAGGGAGGTCTATAGAGGGAAGAGGGAGGTCTATAGAGGGATGAGGGAGGTCTATAGAGGGAAGAGGGAAGTCTATAGAGGGAAGAGGGAGGTCTATAGATGGAAGAGGGAGGTCTATAGAGGGATGAGGGAGGTCTATAGAGGGAAGAGGGAGGTCTATAGAGGGAATAGGGAGGTTTATAGAGGGAAGAGGGAGGTCTATAGAGGGATGAGGGAGGTCTATAGAGGGAAGAGGGGGGTCTATAGAGGGAAGAGGGAGGTCTATAGAGGGATGAGGGAGGTCTATAGAGGGAAGAGGGAGGTCTATAGAGGGAAGAGGGGGGGTCTATAGAGGGAAGAGGGGGTCTATAGAGGGAAGAGGGAGGTCTATAGAGGGAAGAGGGAGATCTATAGAGGGAAGAGGGGGTCTATAGAGGGAGGAGGGGGTCTATAAAGAGAAGAGGGGGGTCTATAGAGGGAAGAGGGAGGTCTATAGAGGGATGAGGGAGGTCTATAGAGGGAAGAGAAAGGTCTATAGAGGGAATAGGGAGGTTTATAGAGGGAAGAGGGAGGTCTATAGAGGGAAGAGGGAGGTCTATAGAGGGATGAGGGAGGTCTATAGAGGGAAGAGGGAGGTCTATAGAGGGAAGAGGGAGGTCTATAGAGGGAATAGGGAGGTTTATAGAGGGAAGAGGGAGGTCTATAGATGGAAGAGGGAGGTCTATAGAGGGAAGAGGAAGGTCTATAAAGAGAGGGAAGAAGGAGGTCTATAGAGGGAAGAGGGAGGTCTATAGAGGGAAGAGGGAGGTCTATAGAGGGAAGAGGGAGGTCTATAGAGGGAAGAGAGAGGTCTATAAAGAGAGGGAAGAGGGAGGTCTATAGAGGGAAGAGGGAGGTCTATAAAGAAAGTGAAGAGGGAGGTCTATAAAGAGAGGGAAGAGGGAGGTCTATAGAGGGAAGAAGGAGGTCAAGTTTATCATTTTCAATGGCTAATTGATCATTAGAAAACTCTTTTGCAATTACGTTAGCATAGCTGAAAACGGTTTGTTCTGATTTAAAGAAGCAATAAAACTGGCCTTGTTTAGACTAGTTGAGTATCGGGAGCTTCAGCATTTGTGGGTTCGATTACAGGCTCAAAATATCTCTTGTTGGTGGAGAGACGTATTCTACACATTTTGTCATGGGGTTCAGATTTTTTTTTGCTGTTTTAAAGCTAATGTTGTTGCAATTCTATACATTTTGCCATGACTCAAACACTACAACAATATCTATGGGCAAAAAAAAACAAGAGCTAAAAACATTAGCTGACATGGGCTAAACACGTTAGCTTACATGAGCTAAACACGTTAGCTGACATGGGCTAAAAGCATTAGCTGACATGAGCTAATAACGTTAGCTGACATGGGCTAAAAACATTAGCTGACATGAGCTAATTACGTTAGCTGACATGGGCTAAAAACGTTAGCTAACATGGCCTTAAAAACATTAGCTGACATGGGCTAAAAGCATTAGCTGACATGAGCTAATAACGTTAGCTGACATGGGCTAAAAGCATTAGCTGACATGAGCTAATAACGTTAGCTGACATGGGCTAAAAACATTAGCTGACATAGGCTAAAAACGTTAGCTGACATGAGCTAATTACGTTAGCTGACATGAGCTAAACACATTAGCTTACATGAGCTAAACATATTAGCTGAATGAGCTAAACACATTAGCTGACATGAGCTAATAACATTAGCTGACATGGGCTAAAAACATTAGCTGACATAGGCTAAAAACGTTAGCTGACATGAGCTAATTACGTTAGCTTACATGAGCTAAACACATTAGCTTACATGAGCTAAACATATTAGCTGACATGAGCTAAACACATTAGCTGACATGAGCTAATAACATTAGCTGACATGGGCTAAAAACATTAGCTGACATAGGCTAAAAACGTTAGCTGACATGAGCTAATTACGTTAGCTTACATGAGCTAAACACATTAGCTTACATGAGCTAAACATATTAGCTGACATGAGCTAAACACATTAGCTGACATGAGCTAATAACATTAGCTGACATGAGCTAATAACATTAGCTGACATGAGCTAATAACATTAGCTGACATGAGCTAATAACATTAGCTGACATGAACTAAACACGTTAGCTTACATGAGCTAAACACGTTAGCTGACATGGGCTAAAAGCATTAGCTGACATGAGCTAATAACGTTAGCTGACATGGGCTAAAAACATTAGCTGACATGAGCTAATTACGTTAGCTGACATGGGCTAAAAACGTTAGCTAACATGGGCTAAAAACATTAGCTGACATGGGCTAAAAACATTAGCTTACATGAGCTAAACACGTTAGCTGACATGAGCTAAAAACATTAGCTGACATGAGCTAAACACATTAGCTGACATGAGCTAATAACATTAGCTGACATGAGCTAATAACCATAGCAGACATGAGCTTAACACGTTAGCTGACATGGGCTAAAAACGTTAGCTGACCTGGGCTAAAAACATTAGCTGACCTGGGCTAAAAACATTAGCTGACCTGGGCTAAAAACATTAGCTGACATGCCACCACCATGCTTCACCATAGGGATGGTGCCAGGTTTCCTCCAGATGTGACACTTGGCATTCAGGCCAAAGTCCAAGCAGGATGTCATGTGCCTTTTACTGAGGAGTGGCTTCCATCTGGCCACTCTACCATAAAGGCCTGATTGGTGGAGTGCTGCGGAGATGGTTGTCCTTCTGGAAGGTTCTCTCATCTCCACAGAAGAACTCTGGAGCTCTTTCAGAGTGACCATCGGGTTCTTGGTCACCTCCCGACCAGCTCTAGGAAGAGTTTTGACGGTTCCAAACATCCAATCTTCTTCCATTTAAGAATTATGGAGGCCACTGTGTTCTTGGGGTTCTTCAATGCTGCAGACATTTTTTGGTACCCTCCCCCAAATCTGTGCCTCGACGCAATCCTGTCTCAGAACTCTACGGACAATTCCTTCCACCTCATGGCTTGGTTTTTGCTCTGACAACTGTGGGACCTTATATAGACAGGTGTGTGTCTTTCCAAATGATGTCCAATCAATTGATTTTACAGGTGAACTCCAAGCAAGTTGTAGAAACATCTCAAGGATGATCAATGGAAACAGGATGCGCCTGAGCTCAATTTTGAGTCTCACAGCAAAGAGTCTGAATACTTATGTAAATAAGATATTCCTTTTTAAATTTGTTATAAATTTGCAAAAGTTTCTAAAAACCTGTTTTTCGCTTTGTCATTACTAGGTATTGCTTGTAGATTGACGAGGAAAACAATTCATTTAATCCATTTTAGAATAAAGCTGTAACGTAACAAAATGTGGAAAAAGTCAAGGGGTCTGAATACTTTCCAAACGCACTGTATAAATAGCTCTCTAAGGTATGCTTTTGACTAACATGACAAGAGGAACGCTGATGACGTACTCTCCTATTTAGAAAGGACACCTTGTGCTTTATACTATTACAACTTTTAAAAGTAAGTTGAAAGCTGGACCCCTGTGCACCTCCTGCCGACAGCCCTGGGGAGATGAAACGCACCTCCTGCCGACACCCCTGGGGAGAAACCCACCTCCTGCCGACACCCCTGGGGAGATGAAACGCACCTCCTGCCAACAACCCTGGGGAGATGAAACGCACCTCCTGCCGACACCCCTGGGGAGATGAAACGCACCTCCTGCCGACACCCCTGGGGAGATGAAACGCACCTCCTGCCGACACCCCTGGGGAGATGAAATGCACCTCCTGCCGACACCCCTGGGGAGATGAAACGCACCTCCTGCCGACACCCCTGGGGAGATGAAACGCACCTCCTGCCAACACCCCTGGGGAGATGAAACCCACCTCCTGCCGACACCCCTGGGGAGATGAAACGCACCTCCTGCCGACACCCCTGGGGAGATGAAACGCACCTCCTGCCGACACCCCTGGGGAGATGAAACCCACCTCTTACCGACACCCCTGGGGAGATGAAACGCACCTCCTGCCGACACCCCTGGGGAGATGAAACGCACCTCCTGCCGACACCCCTGGGGAGATGAAACCCACCTCCTGCCGACACCCCTGGGGAGATGAAACCCACCTCTTACCGACACCCCTGGGGAGATGAAACCCACCTCCTACCGACACCCCTGGGGAGATGAAACGCACCTCCTGCCAACACCCCTAGGGAGATGAAACCCACCTCCTGCCGACACCCCTGGGGAGATGAAACCCACCTCTTACCGACACCCCTGGGGAGATGAAACGCACCTCCTGCCAACACCCCTGGGGAGATGAAACCCACCTCCTGCCGACACCCCTGGGGAGATGAAACCCACCTCTTACCGACACCCCTGGGGAGATGAAACCCACCTCCTGCCGACACCCCTGGGGAGATGAAACCCACCTCTTACCGACACCCCTGGGGAGATGAAACCCACCTCCTGCCGACACCCCTGGGGAGATGAAACCCACCTCTTACCGACACCCCTGGGGAGATGAAACCCACCTCTTACCGACACCCCTGGGGAGATGAAACCCACCTCCTGCCGACACCCCTGGGGAGATGAAACGCACCTCTTACCGACACCCCTGGGGAGAAACCCACCTCCTGCCGACACCCCTGGGGAGATGAAACCCACAGTTTGGGAACCACTGCTCTACTCTACTGTTCCATATTGTATTGTACTTTACAGTCCTCTTCTAAATGCAGAGTACTGTACTGTATTGTGTTGTACTCTAAAGTATTGTACTGTATTGAATTGTATTGTATTGTGCTGTATTGTACTGTAGACTATTGTACTGTATTGTGCTGTATTGTACTGTAGACTATTGTACTGTATTGTGCTATATTGTGCTGTATTGTACTGTAGTGCACTGTATTGTGCTGTATTGTACAGTACGTGCTGTATTGTACTGTACTGTGCTGTATTGCACTGTACTGTGCTGCATTGTACTGTATTGCACTGTAGAGTATTGTACTGCATTGGACTGTATTGTACTGTACTGTATTGTGCTGTATTGTACTGTGTTGTGCTGTATTGTACTGTACTGTATTGCACTGTATTGTACTGTACTGTGCTTTACTGTGGTGTTTTGTACTGTATTGTGCTGTATTGTACTATACTGTAATGTATTGTACTGTATTGTGCTGTGCTGTTTTGTGCTGTATTGTACTGTAGTGCGCTGTATTGCACTGTGCTCCACAGTACTGTACAGTATTGTACTGTAGAGTATTGTACTGTATTGCACTGTATTGTGCTGTATTGTACTGTAGAGTATTGTACTGTATTGCACTGTATTGTGCTGTATTGTACAGTACGTGCTGTATTGTACTGTACTGTGCTGCATTGTACTGTATTGCACTGTAGAGTATTGGACTGCATTGGACTGTATTGTACTGTACTGTATTGTGCTGTATTGTACTGTGTTGTACTGTACTGTATTGTATTGTGCTGTATTGTACTATACTGTAATGTATTGTACTGTATTGAGCTGTGCTGTTTTGTGCTGTATTGTACTGTGGTGCGCTGTATTGTACTGTGCTCCACAGTATTGTAATGTGCTGTATTGTACTGTACTGTACAGTATTGTACGGTATTGTACTGTGCTTTACTCACTGTGCTTTACTCACGGTCACACACACACACACACACACAGTAGGGTTGCTCCGGTGGAGTATTTTCATGTTCATGCCTGGCAGGCACAGCTGATAGAGGACAGGAGAGAGGGAGGCAAAGAAGGAAGGAGAGAAGAGATTAAATGGTAGAAGAAGAGAGCGGGAGGATGAGGAGAGAGAGAAGGGTAGAAGGGAGGGGAGGAGAGGAAGAGAGAGGAGAGGAGAGAGAGAGAGAAAGGCAGGGAGGAGGAAGAGAGGGAGAGAGAGGTAGGGAGGAGGAGGGGGAGAGGAGAGATAGAAGGAGAGGAGAGAGAAAGGCAGGGAGGAGGAGGAGGAGAGGGAGAGAGAGGTAGGGAGGAGGAGGGGGAGAGGAGAGAGAGAAGGAGAGGAGAGAGAGAGAAAGGCAGGGAGGAGGAGGAGGAGAGGGAGAGAGAGGTAGGGAGGAGGAGGGGGAGAGGAGAGAGAAAAAGGTAGAAGGGAGGGGAGGAGAGGAGAGAGAGAAAGGCAGGGAGGAGGAGAGAGATAAAAGTAGGAAAGAGGGCATGAACGAGGAGGAGGAGGGTGGAATAGAAAGAGGGAGGGAAAATAGTGAGGAATGGTGAAAGGGAGGAGAAGGAATGAGAGGGAAGGGGAGGAGAGGAGAGGAAGGGAGGAAGGGGAGGAGAGGGAAGGGAAGGGAGGAGGGGAGGAGAGGAGAGGAGAGGAAGGGAGGAAGGACACATGACACCATACACGCATGTTCCCCACCAACACACATTCATGTTGCTTCACAGACGTGATACCCCATGCGTCTGGTGCTACAGGAAATGACACCACACACCCTTTCTCCTCTCCCTTCTTTTTGGTTGATTTAGTGATTATTGTTTTGGGTGTGTGTATGGCAGCATCTCTTACAGAGAGCTACTATGTGAACAGAATGCACGGAACGTTCCAAAGACATATCAGTGTATATCTTTACAACCAGTAGATGTTGGCAGCTCTGACATCGTCCTCGTGTTCCTACGGGAAACTCCAGATGGCGACGTATTGCTGAATGGAGCTTTAATGGCAGCAAAATATCGCTAAGGATCATGGGTGAGAGTAGCCGTAACTAGCGAAGGTGCATGGTCGATTCAGTGGTGGTTGGTGTCGTTTAAGATGAGGGAGGATTATCTTTTTTTTTTTTTTTCATGAGCCTTGTTTCTGTTACAGCATATTGGATGACTGTCATTCATATTCCATTCACCCAGTTCAATGTAACAGTGATGGGTTTAGGATACTGTCCTTCATATTCACCCAGTTCAATGTAACAGTGATGGGTTTAGGATACTGTCATTCATATTCACCCAGTTCAATGTAACAGTGATGGGTTTAGGATACTGTCCTTCATATTCACCCAGTTCAATGTAACAGTGATGGGTTTAGGATACTGTCATTCATATTCACCCAGTTCAATGTAACAGTGATGGGTTTAGGATACTGTCCTTCATATTCACTCAGTTCAATGTAACAGGTTTAGGATACTGTCATTCATATTCACCCAGTTCAATGTAACAGTGATGGGTTTAGGATACTGTCATTCATATTCACCCAGTTCAATGTAACAGTGATGGGTTTAGGATCCTGTCCTTCACCCAGTTCAATGTAACAGGTTTAGGATACTACATGATACTCTAATGTTTCCTATACCCATCATGATGTAGATACAACCTGACCTATAAAAATTTGAGTAATCAAGGTGACAGACAGTGACACATTCAATACCACCTTGAACACTCTTCTCTGCATCTAGCTGATCTAGAGTGTAATAATTTGTCCAACAGTTGCAAACGAGAGTTTCTATTGAACAAATTCAGAGTGCTATTGAAGCTACTTTTGAACATCATTGCAAAACAGTGTTTTATAATAAATGATTTGGTGTCGCGTGAATATATTCAGTATCGTTTGATCACCTCCTGTCTCAGTCTCCAGTATTTATGTTGCAATAGTCAATGTGTCGGGGGGCTAGGGGCAGTCTGTTATATCTGGTGGAATTCTCCTGTCTTATCTGGTGTCCTGTGTGAATTTAAGTATGCTCCCTCTAATTCTCTCTCTCTCTCTCCCCTTCTCCCTCGCCTCAGGACTACCTGGCCTGATGACTCCTGGCTGTCCCCAGTCCACCTGGTCGTGCTGCTGCTCCAGTTTCAACTGTTCTGTTTGCGGCTATGGAACCCTGACCTGTTCACCGGATGTGCTGTTTTTTGTCTCTCTCTCTCTCTCTCTACCGCACCTGCTGTCTCTCTCTCTACCGCACCTGCTGTCTCTCTCTCTACCGCACCTGCTGTCTCTCTCTCTCTACCGCACCTGCTGTCTCTCTCTCTACCGCACCTGCTGTCTCTCTCTCTACCGCACCTGCTGTCTCTCTCTCTCTACCGCACCTGCTGTCTCTCTCTCTCTCTACCGCACCTGCTGTCTCTCTCTCTCTACCGCACCTGCAGTCTCTCTCTCTCTACTGCACCTGCTGTCTCTCTCTCTACCGCACCTGCTGTCTCTCTCTCTACCGCACCTGCTGTCTCTCTCTCTCTACCGCACCTGCTGTCTCTCTCTCTACCGCACCTGCTGTCTCTCTCTCTACCGCACCTGCTGTCTCTCTCTCTCTACCGCACCTGCTGTCTCTCTCTCTACCGCACCTGCTGTCTCTCTCTCTACCGCACCTGCTGTCTCTCTCTCTCTACCGCACCTGCTGTCTCTCTCTCTCTCTCTCTACCGCACCTGCTGTCTCTCTCTCTCTACCGCACCTGCAGTCTCTCTCTCTCTACTGCACCTGCTGTCTCTCTCTCTACCGCACCTGCTGTCTCTCTCTCTCTACCGCACCTGCTGTCTCTCTCTCTCTACCGCACCTGCTGTCTCTCTCTCTCTACCGCACCTGCTGTCTCTCTCTCTCTACCGCACCTGCTGTCTCTCTCTCTCTACCGCACCTGCTGTCTCTCTCTCTACTGCACCAGCTGTCTCTCTCTCTACCGCACCTGCTGTCTCTCTCTCTCTACCGCACCTGCTGTCTCTCTCTCTACCGCACCTGCTGTCTCTCTCTCTACCGCACCTGCTGTCTCTCTCTCTCTACCGCACCTGCTGTCTCTCTCTCTCTCTACCGCACCTGCTGTCTCTCTCTCTCTACCGCACCTGCAGTCTCTCTCTCTACTGCACCTGCTGTCTCTCTCTCTACCGCACCTGCTGTCTCTCTCTCTCTACCGCACCTGCTGTCTCTCTCTCTACCGCACCTGCTTTCTCTCTCTCTCTACCGCACCTGCTGTCTCTCTCTCTATCGCACCTGCTGTCTCTCTCTCTCTACCGCACCTGCTGTCTCTCTCTCTATCGCACCTGCTGTCTCTCTCTCTCTACCGCACCAGCTGTCTCTCTCTCTCTACCGCACCTGCTGTCTCTCTCTCTACCGCACCTGCTGTCTCTCTCTCTCTACCGCACCTGCTGTCTCTCTCTCTCTACCGCACCTGCTGTCTCTCTCTCTCTACCGCACCTGCTGTCTCTCTCTCTCTACCGCACCTGCTGTCTCTCTCTCTACTGCACCTGCTGTCTCTCTCTCTCTACTGCACCTGCTGTCTCTCTCTCTCTACTGCACCTGCTGTCTCTCTCTCTACCGCACCTGCTGTCTCTCTCTCTACCGCACCTGCTGTCTCTCTCTCTCTACCGCACCTGCTGTCTCTCTCTCTACCGCACCTGCTGTCTCTCTCTCTATCGCACCTGCTGTCTCTCTCTCTCTACCGCACCTGCTGTCTCTCTCTCTCTACCGCACCTGCTGTCTCTCTCTCTACTGCACCTGCTGTCTCTCTCTCTCTACTGCACCTGCTGTCTCTCTCTCTCTACCGCACCTGCTGTCTCTCTCTCTCTACTGCACCTGCTGTCTCTCTCTCTCTACCGCACCTGCTGTCTCTCTCTCTACCGCACCTGCTGTCTCTCTCTCTCTACCGCACCTGCTGTCTCTCTCTCTACTGCACCAGCTGTCTCTCTCTCTACCGCACCTGCTGTTCTCTCTCTCTCTACCGCACCTGCTGTCTCTCTCTCTACCGCACCTGCTGTCTCTCTCTCTACCGCACCTGCTGTCTCTCTCTCTCTACCGCACCTGCTGCTCTCTCTCTCTCTACCGCACCTGCTGTCTCTCTCTCTCTCTACCGCACCTGCAGTCTCTCTCTCTCTACCGCACCTGCTGTTCTCTCTCTCTACCGCACCTGCTGTCTCTCTCTCTCTACCGCACCTGCTGTCTCTCTCTCTCTACCGCACCTGCTGCTCCTCTCTCTCTCTACCGCACCTGCTGTCTCTCTCTCTCTACCGCACCTGCTGTCTCTCTCTCTATCGCACCTGCTGTCTCTCTCTCTCTACCGCACCTGCTGTCTCTCTCTATCGCACCTGCTGTCTCTCTCTCTCTACCGCACCTGCTGTCTCTCTCTCTCTACCGCACCTGCTGTCTCTCTCTCTACCGCACCTGCTGTCTCTCTCTCTCTACCGCACCTGCTGTCTCTCTCTCTCTACCGCACCTGCTGTCTCTCTCTCTACCGCACCTGCTGTCTCTCTCTCTACCGCACCTGCTGTCTCTCTCTCTACCGCACCTGCTGTCTCTCTCTCTCTACCGCACCTGCTGTCTCTCTCTCTACCGCACCTGCTGTCTCTCTCTCTCTACCGCACCTGCTGTCTCTCTCTCTACCGCACCTGCTGTCTCGACCTCTGAATGATCGGCTATCAAAAGCCAACTGACATTTACTCCTGAGGTGCTGACCTGTTGCACCCTCGACAACTACTGTGATTATTATTATTTACCATGCTGGTCATTTATGAACATTTTAACATCTTGGCCATGTTCTGTTATAATCTTCACCCGGCACAGCCAGAAGAGGACTGGCCACCCCTCATAGCCTGGTTCCTCTCTAGGTTTCTTCCTAGGTTTTGGCCTTTCTAGGGAGTTTTTCCTAGCCACCGTGCTTCTACACCTGCATTGCTTGCTGTTTGGGGTTTTAGGCTGGGTTTCTGTTCAGCACTTTGTGACATCAGCTGATGTAAAACGGGCTTTATAAATACATGTGATTGATTAATGTTTAATGTTTCACAATTTTTATTTTCATGAAATCCACTGAGGAGGATTGTCCTCCCGTTTCTCCTCTGAGGAGCTTCCACTGTGGTCGATGTAGTGGTTTCTTCCTACCTGAGAGAGTCAGCCTGGAGCCTCCTCGTAGCCTGCCGGCCCGTGATTGGTCTGTGTCAGCACGTGGTCCTTTGTGACTAACATGTAGTCAGAATGGATCACTATTTCATTCATGATCTCCATTTGTAGCCAACTTTAAAATAATTCATCTCCACGATCAAACTTGATCATAATCAATCTATTTTTAAAGCCACCAAAAAATGTAGCTCTGGAGATAGTAATATGCATAATCTTTCTAGGACAGACTAGGGCTTCTGGCACCGTACAGGCCAGTGTGGTACAGGCCAGGCGTAAGGCCATACAGGCCAGGCGTACAGGCCAGGCGTACAGCCCAGCCGTACAGGCCAGGCGTACAGGCCTTGGCATACACACTAGGCATACAGGCCAGGCGTCCAGGTCTGGATTTTTATATATGAAGACAAAACACAAACCGTATTTCTACAATATTAGGACTGTTTCAAGTCCACAAAAAAAAACAAAGCAATCAGGTTTTTTTGTGACAAATGACAATATGGCTGATTTGCATATCTGGTTGTATCTCTCCTGAGTACACAACACAACACACCGACTGAGTATTTAGGAGCAGGTACAGTGTATATAGAGGGATAGTGGAAATAAACCCAGATAGTCTACAGAGTAAAGCCTTCTTGTCACGTTCTGACCATAGAAAGCTTTTATTTTCTATGGTAGAGTAGGTCAGGGCGTGACAGGGGGTTTTGTCTAGTTTATTTATTTCTATGTTGGTTCTATTTTCTTATTTCTATGTTGGGGTTTTTGTCTAGTTTCTGTATTTCTATGTGGGGTTCTAGTTTCTGTATTTCTATGTTGTTTTTTGGGGGGGGATGATCTCCAACTAGAGGCAGCTTCTCTCTCTCTGTTGAGGTGAGGGTAGGAGCATTAGGTCAATAACAGAGAGGATCCAATCCCTGAGCCGACAATGTTTAAAATCTGTCGTTCTGAGCAGTTAACTCCCAACAGCAACTTCTCCCCGGGCGCCGATGACGTGGATGTCGATTAAGGCAGCCATTTTTAACTCTGTGTTGTTGTTTATGTCGCACTGCTTTGCTTCATCTTGGCCAGGTCACAGTTGTAAATGAGAACTTGTTCTCAACTGGCCTACCTGGTTAAATAAAGGTGAAATTAAAAATTATAATAATGAAACAAAATACACTACATTACCAAAAGTATGTGGACACCTGCTTGTCCAACATCTCATTCCTAAATAATGGGCATCAATATGGAGTTGGTTCCCCCTTTGCTGCTATAACAGCCTCCACTCTTCTGGGAAGGCTTTCCACTAGATGTTGGAACATTGCTGCTATAACAGCCTCCACTCTTCTGGGAAGGCTTTCCACTAGATGTTGGAACATTGCTGCTATAACAGCCTCCACTCTTCTGGGAAGGCTTTCCACTAGATGTTGGAACATTGCTGCGATAACAGCCTCCACTCTTCTGGGAAGGCTTTCCACTAGATGTTGGAAGATTGCTGCTATAACAGCCTCCACTCTTCTGGGAAGGCTTTCCACTAGATGTTGGAACATTGCTGGTATAACAGCCTCCACTCTTCTGGGAAGGCTTTCCAATAGATGTTGGAACATTGCTGCTATAACAGCCTCCACTCTTCTGGGAAGGCTTTCCACTAGATGTTGGAACATTGCTGCTATAACAGCCTCCACTCTTCTGGGAAGGCTTTCCACTAGATGTTGGAACATTGCTGGTATAACAGCCTCCACTCTTCTGGGAAGGCTTTCCAATAGATGTTGGAACATTGCTGCTATAACAGCCTCCACTCTTCTGGGAAGGCTTTCCACTAGATGTTGGAACATTGCTGCTATAACAGCCTCCACTCTTCTGGGAAGGCTTTCCACTAGATGTTGGAACATTGCTGCTATAACAGCCTCCACTCTTCTGGGAAGGCTTTCCACTAGATGTTGGAACATTGCTGCCATAACAGCCTCCACTCTTCTGGGAAGGCTTTCCACTAGATGTTGGAACATTGCTGCCATAACAGCCTCCACTCTTCTGGGAAGGCTTTCCACTAGATGTTGGAACATTGCTGCCATAACAGCCTCCACTCTTCTGGGAAGGCTTTCCACTAGATGTTGGAACATTGCTGGTATAACAGCCTCCACTCTTCTGGGAAGGCTTTCCACTAGATGTTGGAACATTGCTGCTATAACAGCCTCCACTCTTCTGGGAAGGCTTTCCACTAGATGTTGGAACATTGCTGCTATAACAGCCTCCACTCTTCTGGGAAGGCTTTCCACTAGATGTTGGAACATTGCTGCCATAACAGCCTCCACTCTTCTGGGAAGGCTTTCCACTAGATGTTGGAACATTGCTGCCATAACAGCCTCCACTCTTCTGGGAAGGCTTTCCACTAGATGTTGGAACATTGCTGCCATAACAGCCTCCACTCTTCTGGGAAGGCTTTCCACTAGATGTTGGAACATTACTGCCATAACAGCCTCCACTCTTCTGGGAAGGCTTTCCACTAGATGCTGGAACATTGCTGCTATAACAGCCTCCACTCTTCTGGGAAGGCTTTCCACTAGATGTTGGAACATTACTGCTATAACAGCCTCCACTCTTCTGGGAAGGCTTTCCACTAGATGTTGGAACATTGCTGCCATAACAGCCTCCACTCTTCTGGGAAGGCTTTCCACTAGATGTTGGAACATTGCTGCTATAACAGCCTCCACTCTTCTGGGAAGGCTTTCCACTAGATGTTGGAACATTGCTGCTATTACAGCCTCCACTCTTCTGGGAAGGCTTTCCACTAGATGTTGGAACATTGCTACGGGGACTTGCTTTCATTCAGCCACAAATGCATTGGTGACATTGGACACTGATGTTGGGCGATTAGACCTGGCTCGTAGTCTGCGCTCCAATTCATCCCAAAGGTGATGACTTTTCTTGCAAAGTTTGGAACTTAGTAGTGAGTGTTCCAACCAAGGACAGATACATTTTTCACACTGCGCGCATTAGCACTCGGCAGACCCGTTCTGTGAGCTTGTGTGGTCTACCACTTCGCGGCTGAGCTGTTGTTGCTCCTAGACATTTCCACTTTACAATAACAGCACTTACAGTTGACCGGGGCAGCTCTATCAGGGCAGAAATTTGATGAACTGACTTGTTGTAAAGCTGGCATCCTATGACCGTGTCACGTTGAAAGTCACTGAGTTCTTCAGGAAGGCCATTCTACTGCCAATGTTTGTCTATGGAGATTGCATGGCGGTGTGCTCGATTTTATACACCTATCAGCAACGGGTGTGACTGAAATAGCCAAATCCAGTAATTTTATTTAACTAGGCAAGTCAGTTAACCTCCCTGGGCGAGGTGGGACGCCAGTGGAATCGCGTGGCGCAAAATACAAATACCTAAAAAATGCTATAACTTCAATTTCTCAAACATATGACTATTTTACACCATTTTAAAGACAAGACTCTCGTTAATCTAACAACATTGTCCGATTTCAAAAAGGCTTTACAGCGAAAGCAAAACATTAGATTATGTCAGCAGAGTACCCTCCCAAATATAATC